>NW_012267243.1:11417467-11440736 GCF_000151885.1 Dipodomys ordii | reverse complement strand
TTTCTTTCTTTCTTTCTTTCTTTCTTTCTTTCTTTCTTTCTTTCTTTCTTTCTTTCTTTCTTTCTTTCTTTCTTTCTTTCTTTCTTTCTTTGTTTTTGTGTACACTGGTCCTGAGGTTTGAACTCAGGGCCTGGGCACTGTCTCTGAATTTTTTGTGCTCAAGGATAGTGCTCTACCACTTTGAGCTGCAGCTTCTTTCCTGGCTTTATGGTACCTCATCAGAGTCTCACAGACTGTCCTGCCTGGGCTGGCTTTGAACCATGATCCTCAGATCTCAGCCTCCAGAGTAGCTAGGATTATAGGTGCAAGCTACCAGTGCTTGGCTCTCTGTCTTTCCTTTTATGTTTTACAGTCTGGCTTGTAAGTGCTTTAGCAGATTTTAGGGCATCGGCAGTGCCCCACCAGGTGCTAGAGAAAGCTGTGAACATTTCTGCCTCCTTCTGTCCCTCGTGCTAACCACAAGGTAGCTTCCAGGAATCCATGCTTGCATTCCTGCCCTCCTGAAGCACAGAGGCCTCTGTGGGTATCTGCACCTGCGTGCCAGAAACTCTACCCGACACTGCATTTTAAAAGTAATCTCTACGGCTGGGAAGGTGGCTCAGTGGTAGAGCGCTTGCCTTGCATGCATGAGGCCCTGGGTTCGATTCCTGAGCACCACATAAGCAAAAAGAAAAAAGCTAGAAGTGGCGCTGTGGCTCAAGTGGTAGAGCGCTAGCTTTGAGCTGAAGAGCTGAGGGACAGCGCCCAGGCCCAGAGTTCAGGCCCCACGACCGGACCCCCCACCCCCCAAAAAAAGTAATTTCTAAGACCTGTCTCTTTAAATACATCTTTACAAGTTATGATTCTTGCATTAAGGTAGGTTGATTTAAGAGTATATCCCCCATTACTTTCAACACAGATTGGAATAATTTGGGCTCAATCAAGCGGTATCTGAGTTGATTAACTCTCGTTAAGCTGTTAGGTAAAATCAGCTTGTTATGACACACCTTGTAAATAGAATTAACGTACGTGGCTTTTTAAAAAAATCATTCCAACACTTATAGTAAAAAGCAAAACAAAACTTTTCTTGCAGTTATTTCATATTTTGTTATTTGTATTGTTATTGTAAGGGTGGTGTACAAAGGGGTTACGGTTACATAAGTCAGGTCATGAGTACTTTCTTTTTCAATAGTTATCACCTCTTCCCTCGCTCGCTCCTGGTTTTGGTCAACACAATCAGGCTGCATGGAGGCCTCTGCTTGGCTAGGTTAACCTTAGCTTTCTTCCCTGTCCTGGTGGAAGCCACTTGGAGCAAGAATCCTGTGATGTCAGTTTAGGGAAAATTCCCCACCGTTGGCTCTGGCCACCTTGGCAGTCCCTCTGCACTTCTTCCTTCCGCCACAATCCTGCCAAGTCCGTCTACAGAAACTGCTTCTCCAGACGCTTCCTCTTAGTAGCTCCCTGTCCAGCCCCACCACGATCTGTGGTTCCAAAGCTCTACCCGGCCTGCTAGGACCTGGAGTTGAACTTGTTCCCATTGTTGCACTGCAAGACCCAGAAGCAATGGTCCTACCTACCGTCCTGCCTGCTCCCCTTGGAATCAGACCCGCCCTGCCATCCTTACAAGTAATAATACTTCCTCTAGTAATCTCACCTGATTACGAGTTGTTAAGGCAACATTCTGTAAACTGCAATTAACCTTCAAATATCGTAAGAAAAATGTATTATCAGGAAACAAACCCAAGCAGAAACTGAAGTTTTTTGCTGACATAATATAAACGTAAGTATAATTTTAATGAAATGTCTTTGTAATCACTATATTGTCTCTATTGAGCAAGTTGTAAGAGCTAGCACAAGAAGTAAATAGTGGGAAGTTTGGGGAACTTAGTAAAAATTGATCTGTTTCTGCTACTTTGGTAATAGTTTCTAGCAAATGGTCAGCTACAGAACATCTTTCTTTTTATTCCTACATTTAAAAATTGTCTTTAAGTAGTTGTACAAAGGAGTAGCCATTCAACAAGGCTGGTTATGAATATGATTCAACTTAGTCAATGTCCCTCTTTCAACATTTTACTCACTTCTGCTACACACCCTTGCCTTCACTTTTCTTAACTTTGTGGGTTATATATTGAATTTGAATGTCCTCTCTTCCCCTTCTCTTCCTTCGTGTACCTCTCCCCTTGAGTTCAACTCACCCTTTTCTACTTCTTGGTGTTTATTTTGTTGAACCTTGATTTTGCCTTTCTAAGGGTTATACTGTGTTTTCCCCTTAATTTACCATATTTCAGTTAATACATTTGTATACACTTGCATACCACTCAATGTATTTATTGTGCATTTATATGCTAATTCTAGCTTCCACAGATGGGAGAAAACATGAAGCCTACACTTTCATTAGTATCTGTTAGGAGTATAAGAGTTCTACATTGAGTATGTGTACATCCACATATTCATTCACCCCTTCCATCATTCTAGCATTTCCTTTCCTCCTTCCCAAACCAATTTTAACCAGCTTCATGGTGATGTAGAGATGAAATTATGTTCTGCAAGACAATGGATTTAAACTTCTTCAATGGAAGTGTATTAATAGAAGTTAGATACAAACCTGTCAATCTTTACTTCTCTGTTTGCTCAGTATTCTTGCTTTCATAGTGATTTCTTTCACTTTTTAAAGTTACTTTTTCATTGTCTGCTGTTCTTGCCTAAGCCAATTTCCATGATAATTCTCTTTTGTGCATCTCCTGTCCAGCTAGGATGAGAGTTGTATACCACCATGTACCACTTTATTGGTTGACATGGGGTTGCACAGACTTTTTGCCCAACTGGACTTGAATTACAATCCTCCTGGCCTCTCAAAAAGCTAGGGTTACAAAACATGGAAAACATTTCCTACCCTCAGGACTGAGAAATTTGAATTAGCATCAGTTTGTCTCTCCTTTGGATAACCTATAGCAATGTTGAGAAAATGGAATTTGCTTTAAAATGTTATAATACAAACAAGGGAAATGAACATTAATAAACAAGGAATGATGCTGGGCATGGTGGCTCATGTCTGTAACCCTAGCTTTCTGAGAGGCCAAGAGGATTGTAATTCAAGTCCAGTTGGGCAAAAGTCTGTACAACCCCATGTCAACCAATGAAGTGGCATATGGTGGTCTACAACTCTCATCCTAGCTGGACAGGAGATGCACAAAAGAGAATTATCGTGTAGATTGGCTTAGGCAAGAACAGCCGACAATGAAAAAGTAACTTTAAAAAGTGGACTGGAGGACCTGGGAAGGTGGCTCAGTGGTAGAGCATTTGCCTTGCATGCCTGAGCCCCTGGGTTCGATTCCTCAGCACCACATAAGCAGAAAAGGCCAGAAGTGGCACTGTGGCTCAAGTGGTAGAGCACTAGCCTTAAGCTGAAGAGCTGAGGAACAGCGCCCAGGCCCAGAGTTCAGGCCCCATGACGTGCAAAAAAGTGTACTGGAGGCATGATTCAAGTGGTAGAATACCTGCCTAGCAAGTGCATCCTGAATTCAAACCCCATTGTCAAAACAAAAGAAAAAGGAACTATATGTGAAAACAATCATGTTGAGTGCTGTACTGCTTATATCCAACCACACGGGAGCGCTCACAAAAACTTGCAGTGTACCAAGTTAGTCTAACTTTGGACTGAATGTTATCCATTAGTTGTTATTAAGATGTATCCTTTCCATCAGATTTAGAACAGTAAGACTTTGGAAGATGTGTAAAGAAGAAGAATAGGTCTGAAGATGTAAGTTGGGGGCATGTCTCTACATTTCTCTTGCCTACAGCAATGTTTGAAGTTTGCCTCTTTCCCAAACTCATGTTGAAATTTAACTGTCATTGGGATGCTCTTGGAGCTGGGACCTTAAGAGAATATTTAGCTCAGGACATCGTTCTCACAGGTAGACTAATATAATCCAGTGAGTTCACTCGCCTTCTCTTTGCCCTTCTGTTAAGCGATGACACAGCAAGAAGGCCCCTGGACCTCTAGTCTCCTTATATAACACCAAGCACCAGAATCAATTCCAAATGGATCAAAGACCTCAATGTAAGATCAGATACCCTGAAAATATCACAGGAAATGATAGGGGAAACATTAGGGCTCTAAATAAAGATCCAGAAACACAGCAAATCAAAGAAAAGCTGGATAAATGGGATTGCATTAAACTGCAGAGCTTCTGCATGGCTAGCAAGATAAATAGAAAACCCACAGACTGGGAGAAGATCTTCACTAGCTGTACAACAGACAAAAGCCTTAAATCAAAAATATACTTAGAGCTCAAAGAATTAAGACCCCCAAAATAAATCCTCAAAGAAACAAGCACCCCATTAATAAGTGGGCTAAGAGATTTCTCTGAAGAGGAAATAAGAATGGCCAATAGACACATGAAGAAATGTTCAACATCTCTGGCCATAAAAGAAATACAAATCAAAACTACATTGAGATTCCACCCCACCCCAGTTAGAATGGTCATTATCAAGAAAACAAATAACAGATGCTGGTGGGGATGTGGCCAAAAGGGAACACTACGGCACTGTTGGTGGGAATGTAAACTTGTTCAACCATTCTGGAAAGCAGTATGGAGGTTCCTCAAAAGACTAAACATAGAGTTTCTCTGTGACCCAGCCATCCCACTCCTAGGCATTTACCCAAATGATTACAAACAACACCACACTAAAGCTACCAGCACAACCATATTCATTGCAGCATTATTTACCATAGCTAAGATATGGAACCAATCCAGCTGCTGCTTGGTAGATTAAGAAAATGTGACATATATGCATTCACATATATATATATATGTGTGTGTGTGTGTGTGTGTGTGTGTGTATATCTATATCTATCTATCTATCTATCTATCTATCTATCTATCTATCTATCTATCTATCTATCTATCTATCTATCTATCTATCCATGCTTCTTAAGAATGAAACAGAGCATTCCAAAAGTCTAGGGGAAAAGACTCTCTTCTTTCATTGGTATAACTGAGTTACATGCCCATTTTTGAACTAATGTTTAGCATGAAGAATAAAATTACTCTTAGATCAAAATCAGACTGAAGCTGAGGGAATAATTACTGTCCTCTCCCTTTCTTGGCTCTTGGAGAAATGAGCGCCTGAATAAATAAAGAATGTGTTAGCAGAGCACCAGGAAGTAAGCTGGATGCCTGCCAGGCAAGAAATCAATCAGAATTTACTTTAGAAAACAAAGCACTTTAGGATTTGAATCAGAGTGGGGTTTAACTGAGGGAACTAAGTTAAAGAATCATTGGAGAGGATGAGAGATAGAAACGGAGGAGGTGAGGCGATGCTGGTCCAGGTCTGGGGATGCTGAGAAATGACTCCTGATGTGGTAGAAAGCCACAGCTGGCCATTCTTGGTTTCGGCACACCTGCATTCTGTGCCCAGCAAGGCAGGCGCACCCCACAGTGCACAGTGAGGTCAGAGCCAAGGATGTGTCTCTGCTTTCTTCACTTCAGACTTCCTAAAAGCAAATGCATTGAGATATAATGCTCTGCTATCCAATTCATCTGTTCACAGTGTATAATTCAATGCCTTCAGTATATTGACAGAGTGAGGAACTCATCAGCACAAAAGTTTAAGAACATTTTAATTACATCCCCAAAGAGGCTCTTTCTTCTGCTTTCATTCTTAATCTCTAGTCCTTCTCTCAGCCTTGGGCTACCATGCACATGTTTTGTTTACTCTCTCTAAATTTGCCTACTATACACACACACACACACACACACACACACACACATCATTAAATATAGGTATCTATATAGAACCTTAAAATTGGGTCATTTATAATTGGATTTTTTCACTTAGCTTAATGCTTTCAAAATTATGATTCATTCATATAGTAGGTGTCAGAATTTCCTTTCTCTTGCTACATAATATTGCATTGTTTTGGCATACCACAATTTATCTACTCACCAAATAGATATTTGGATTATTTTAATTTTTGACTATTATTTTTACTATTAAGGTAAAATGTTTTGAGGCCATGTACAAGGTCTTGAGCCTAATCTCCAATACCACACACACATACACATATATACACATACACATGCACGCAGGTTTTGTGAAGAAGTATATATGTCAGGTACATACTTAGGAATGGAATTCTGAGTAATATAAAAGCTCTAAGTTTAACTTTTTGAAGAATTGTCATGCTGATTTCCAAGGCAGCTACACTAGTTGACATTCTGATTGTTCCACATTCTCATTAATACTTCTTAACTGTTTTTTCTTAACACGTTTTATTATTGAAGCTTTCTTAGAATGTATGAAATGGTTCTGACTTGTGTTTCCCTGGTGGCTAATTCTGTGGAGAATTTTTTCTTCCATGTTGCCTGCTGTCCTTTTACCTTTTAATCATGTATTTTTGGTGCAGAACTATGATTAATTCTGGTGAAGCCCAACTTCTCTCTAACTTCTTTTGTTCTTCAGTGTGGTGTCAACGAATCTACGGCCAAATCCAAGATCATGAAGATTTACTTCTGCATCTTCTTCAAAGGATTTCAGAGTTCCGGCAGGTGCAATTCAGTCTTGGTCCGTTTTTAAGAGAGCATGGTGTTTCACTCTGTAGCAGGTGGCTATGGCTAGCCCAACATTTCCTTATCTCCTGCAAGCCCCTTCCACGAGCAGGTCCTGAGCAGAAAGCTGACAGATAAGGGACACTGGGAGATGTTGTTCCAATCTATAGCCATTGAGATACAAGGAGAACTTCAAGGAGTGGAAGCCAGTATCCAGTACATGGTGAGAAAAACAAACCTCTGGGGAGTTGCTGTCTCCTGAATGTCTAGACAGAGCGCAGTCTCCAAGCCTCCTTTATTGAAACATCCTAAACCTATCGAGGCTATTTTATTACTCCCAAATCGTGGAGGGAGCAGAGGCGGGCCCAAAGTCACCTTCGCTGTTGTTGTTGTTGTTTCTCATCTCTGTTCTTTCCTTCCCTAGTCAAGAGAATTGTGAAATTGAGAGTAAGAAAAACTGCCACCTGTCTTTCTGGTATTTCTGTTTTACTGACATTTGTTTTTTGCTCTATCTCTCCTACAGCAAATCCTTAAGTGAGATGCCTAGTCTGAAAAGGATCGCTTGGTAGAGATTGAAAACCTTAGCATCAAGTAATTTTTGACAGGTTTTCTTGCACTATCAGAGATGAGGTGAGGGTAGGTGGGATAAACTTTCTACAGTATTTCTATAAGACCAGAACGAGAAGCTGGGTACCAGTGGCTCACGCCTGTAATCCTAGCTACTCAGGAAGCTGAGATCTGAGGATTGAGGTTCAAAGCCTCATCTCCAATTAATTAAGCCATTTTTTTAAAAGCCAGAAGTAGAGCTGAGGCTCAAATGATAGAGCGCTAGCTTTGAACCACCTCTAAAAACAACAACAACAAAAAACAACTGAGGGACAGCGCCCAGTTCAAGCCTTAGGACCAGCACACAAGAGAGAAGGGGGGGAAGGGAGAGAGAGAGACAGAGACAGAGACAGAGAGAGACAGAGAGACAGAGAGAGACAGAGAGACATAGAGACAGAGAGATTCCCTAGGAG
This sequence comes from Dipodomys ordii, assembly GCF_000151885.1. Taxonomy (NCBI): domain Eukaryota; kingdom Metazoa; phylum Chordata; class Mammalia; order Rodentia; family Heteromyidae; genus Dipodomys; species Dipodomys ordii. Next base: position 11,433,187 of record NW_012267243.1, on the reverse strand, counting down.
TACAGCTCAGTGGTAGTGTGTGGGTACATTGAGTATATGCAAATGTTGGGTTTGATCCCTAGCACTCCTCTTCCAAATTCCTACAGCTTAAGAAATATCTAAAGTAATAGAGGTGGTTTACCTTCAATAATATAGTGTATTTATAGTCTCCATTTTGCAGCTGTTTGGAGCACACCATAATAAACTTATATGAGTGAAAGGAAATCCTAAAGTTACAAGAGATTGTCTGAGTTGGGTGCCAGTGGCTCATGTCTGTAATTCTATTTGCTCAGGAAGCAGAGATCTGGAGGATCGCAGTTCAGAGATGCTCTGGGCAAGAGAATTCATGAGCCTTCGTCTCCAGTTGACCAGCAAAAAGTCAGGCTGGAGACTGTGGTAGTGACTCCAACTGGTAGAATGTCAGCTGAGCAAGCAAATACAAGTGCAGGCTCTGAGTTCTAATCCTGGAAGAGATTATTTTATACACAGGTTAGTAGACAATAGGAAGTGGCCTTTTGCCTGAAAGATTAAAAAGATGGTTTCGTGAATGCAACACAATGTGTCAGAGATGGGGCTGAGGCTTTGGGAAAGGCAGATAAATAATGATAGATAAAGAGCTAACAGTTCATAGGTAAGCCAGACATTCCTGCTTTTGTTAGAGATTGCCCATTATGACTAAGCAGGTATTCAGGGGAAATGTGACAATGATTTTACAACTGTATTTTATAAGGAACCATAGCATACTAATATAGATTCAACTGTTTAAACATCATGAATTTATTCAGCTTAAGAGCTTAGTTAAAGCAAAAAGTAAGCGAAAGTAAGCTGTAAGATTATTTTTCCTGAATTCTAAATTTAGCTTAAACATAGTTCTAATCCTTCATGCCAGAGATATTTTCTTAAAAGTACATTTGAATTGTATAATCTGGTCACATTTTATTAATACAGAGAGTTAGACAGTCAGAAACATGCTTACTGTATTTTACTGTGTCGATTTTTTTTTTAGGCTAGGTAATCCAACAAATGATTAGCTAATTATATTCAGTCTGATTATTAAGCTGCTTAACTTAAATCCACTATGATCAGAAAAAGCAAGTAAATCTTCAGTGCCGATAGAGGAGATTCTACACTGTTTGAGAAGGCCAAAGGGACAGTATCACGTGACCAGAGCGTGCTCAGTATAATCTCCACTACCTTGCTGCCAGGCATCAAAAAGCTCAGACCAGGGCAAGAGCCACGTGGCTCCCTCCACTATGAAGAGCAAGTGTTAATGCTTCCCAACTGTGCGACACTGTGTGGGAGACAGTCTGTTATCAGTGGTGGGAAATACGCTCCTTCTATTTTCAACTTAACCCCTAGTCACCTCACATCAGGTATGGATCGATGGGGACCTTTAATGAAAGGTAGAGAAGGAGAGCTGGGAAACTCCAGGATGCAGTATCAATATACATCTCAAGGGATGGATATATTAAAAATAAAAAAAAAGGAAGCAGCATACTCAGAGAATCTCCAACATATGGAACATAGCATCTCATTTAGTGCTCAGGACAAGCATAAGAGGAAGACTAGATGTGAACATTGGGTCTGAGATATATTAGAAACCATTTTGTCAAATTCCAAATTCTATGCTCTTCTATTTGACATTTTTGACAGCACTTGTTCAGGGGGTAAAATAGACTCCTAATTCAAATTAGTTTGGGAAAACTAAGAAATATATTGGCTCATAAAACTGAATAGCATAGGCACGATCCTGTCAGTTGACATTGGTTGTGGGCATGAGTCAATGGAGGGGCAGAATGGGATTCTTTCTCTCTATTATGCCTTGGTTCTGCTGTCCTCTGATTTGTGCTGTGTTGTACTCACTTTCCGGCAAACTTGGATGGGATCCAGTTTCGATCTTTTCAGCTGCAATTGTATAGAAAAAGAGAATTGTCCTTCTAAATTGGAATAAAATCTCTGTATTGAGCCTCATTTTACTGGCGTGGTCTATGATATCAGGTTATAAAGCATTTCCTTTTCCTTTTTTCTTTTTTGGTCCTAGTACTGTAGTTTGAACTCAGTGTCTCAGACTTTTGCTAAACTTCTTTGCTCATCTGGTGCTCTACCACTTGAGATATACCTCCAGGACTATATTTTGTTAATTAATTGAAGATGGAGACTCTTAGACTTTTGTGCCTAGGCTGGCTTTGAATTTTGATCCTCTGATCTTGGCTTCCTTAGTAGTTAGTTTAAAGCATTTTTTTTTTTTTTGCCAGCCATGGGGCTTGAATTCTAGACCTGGACGCTGTCCCTCAGCTCTTCAGCCCAAGGCTAATGCTCTACCACTTGAGCCACGGCACTACTTCTGGCTTATTTCTGCTTATGTGGTGCTGAGGAATCAAGCCCAGGGTCTCATGCAACGAAGGCAAGCACTCTACCACTGAGCCACCTTCCCAGCCCCAGTATAAAGCAATTTTAAAGAGAACACAAAAAATATGTTTCAAAAATGTGAAATCTAATACTTACACCTTAGCAAAGCATGTTGAAATATAGACTGCAGAATCAGGGTGTTATTTGTAAGGTATTACTCAGAGATCATGAACCTAGATGATTACAGTGATGTGTTGTTCAGGAAGATTCCTGAAATAAATAGAAAACCTTTACTTCTATGCTGTTGAAAAGGTCTTAACCACCATCATAAGATCAAACACAAATACACAGCTTAGTTTGCATCTGCATAGCAATGCACTTATAGTATATTTTCTTTCAAATGTATTTTGAAGGCAGAAGAACTGTTATCAAACTCCTACTTATGGAAAGACAGAATGTAAGCACTTTATGTTATCTTGTACATATTATGTGAATGATTTAGCAAGCATTAGCCATAGAACACTGTCTATTTAGGATTAAAAATTAAATTAATTATCTGGCATTGGTGGATCATATGTAATATCCTAGCTATTCAGGAGGTTGGGATCAGGAAAAATCACCATTTGAAGCCACTTTGGGCAGAAAAGTCCATGAAACTCCATTTCCAAGTAACCAGTAAAAACTGGACTGGAGGCACAGCTCAGGTGGTAGAGCACCAGCTGTGAGCAAGCAGGTAGAGTCAGAGCAGGAGTCACTGAGATCACACTTCATTATAGTCATGATATGTTAATTAAGATTCAAATAAATTTAGTTCCTCAGGCACAAAAACGACATTTTCAAGAGTGGGATAACCACATAACTAGTGGCTAAGTCAATAAAAGAATTAGATAAAAATGGCTTTCACTAACATAGAAAGTTTCATTGGCTATGTTGAAAACAAACTACACACCTTGTGGGGATTGGGTTGGGAGTGAAAAACTGGGAGAAAACAAGGGAAGAAATAGACCCACAACCTGATTTACATAACTGTAACCCCTCTATATGTCACTTTTATAATAATAATAGAAACATAAAATAAAATAACTAAAAATCAAAGAAATCCCATTGGTCTCTTTGGACCTCTGATCTGTCTCAATTCTTTCCCTCTTCTTAGAATAGATCTGATCATCTTAAATCACATGAAATAACAACATGAGGAAATGATCGGATCACAATGTGGCATTTTTCTTAGAAAAAGCAGTTCTGTGCTTAGAAAAGTCAATGCTATGGAGAAGAAAGTGAGTGTAGCTGTACCTAGTCTAGAGCTTAAAAGGCAGAAGAGAAGATGACATTCAAACCCAACATCTGCTTGTGGTCCAGTTTCTTTTTCTCTTAAAGAGAATTTGAAAATAACCTATTTGATATTTGGAGTTTTTGATTTTTGGAGTTTTCAGTTTTGTTTGGTAATAAATGTATTGTGGTTCAAGTTTTGGAGATCCATGTGAAAGCACTTAAATAGTGCAATACTTTAAATTTTTACTTTGGAATAGAAGAGAAAATGTGGAGAGGAAAAGAGTAAGTAAAGTCCCAGTGGGAAAAACTGCTATGCCTAAGTGGTGGGCACTTTTGTGTCCAATTTTAATACATTTAAAAACTTCTCAGTTGAAAAAGATAACTTAAAGAGTTTACATTAAAAAAAAAAGAATCTCAAGAGTAGGGGGCCAATCTGTCAGAAAAAATAACATTGCCTCTTTTGTTAGGAAATGGAAAGACTTGGAAAAAATCATATTAAGTGAAGTAAGCCAGGCCCAAAGGCCCATGGTCTCCCTTGCTTGCAGTGACTAGTGCATGTCTAGGCCAAGCAGAGTAGGTCAAAGGCTATGTACATACGACCATATGAGATAATGTTAAGCAGAATGTACCCCCAAGAAAGGGACACAGAGGCTTTTTCTTTCTTTCTTGCTTGCTAGTGTTTTTAATGTACGTACAATACACTATGTGATTCTTTTGTTTCTATTGTAGGTTCTTCCCCATGGTATAACCCCTGTTTTCACTGGATTTGATGCTGGTGCTTTGCACCTTGTATATATATTTTTGTAATTTGGGGAGGGGAAGGAATATTGGGGAACACTTAACTGAGATTGCAGGCTGACCCACTGTGACGATCAGATGTACAGGACACTATAATGAAAAAGAACTTTACAATGTTGGGGGCGGGGGAGGTGGGGAGGGAAGTGATGGTAGGGGGAAAATAAAGGAGGAGGTAACAATGCTGGCTATGAAATGTACTCATTACCCTACTATGTAACTGTAACCCCTCTGTACAACATTTTTACGATTAAAAATATTTTTAAAAAGAATTTGCATTTTTTAATGTGTTTTGTCTTTGGTATCATAGTTAGAAAATGTTTTTTTACTGGGCACGGGTGGCTCATGCCTGTAATCCTAGCTACTCAGGAGGATGAGATCTGAGGATCACTGTTCAAAGCCAGCCCAGGCAGGAAAGTCCGTGAGACTCTTATCTCCAATAAACCACTGGAAAATCGGAAGTGGTGCTGTAGCACAAGCGGTAGAGCGCTCTCCTTGAGCTGAAGAGCACAGGGACAGTCCCCAAGCCTAGAGTCCAAGCCCCACAACTGACCAAGAAAAAATGTTTTCTCAAACAAAGATTTTTTAATTAGTCACTGAACTTATCCTTTCATATTTTAGTTATCTATTTTAGCACTTAAGTCTTTTACATATTTGAAATGTATTCTGGTGCAATGTATGAAATACGGAGTGCCTTATTTTATATTTTATTTTATTTCATTTGTTTACTTTTTTGAGACATGTTTGAATCTTAGGCTGACTTTTAACTTGAGATTCTCCTGTTGGAGCCTCTGGTAAGTGCTGGGATTACAGGTGTATGCTACCATATCTAGTTTATATTTACTTTAGGTTAAAAAAAGAGTCCTTGATTTTCATTTAAGGAACCATACCCTTGCTGTTCTAGGTATGTATTTGGGGCAGTAAAGAAACAAAAATTACAAGTCTGATATTGCTTCATGTATCCTCAAGAAGAGAGAATGTATGGTTCTAATTGTTGTCTGGTAGGAAATTGAAAGGATGGGAGCCTGCTGATAAATGAACAGAGAACCCCATGTTAGCCATAACATTAACCATGGTAAACAGGTGGGGCGAAGTATGGGAGCACTCAGTCTAGGGTAATGTACCTGTTAGCATAACTGGAAAGTGAACCTCTATATTTATCGTTGTCTTCCTACCAAAAAACAAAACAAAATGGAACTTCCATGTGGGAAAGGTGTTCAGTCACAGCTCAGAAACAAACACAACAATCATTCTACAGATACAATATAAGACATCAGATATTCATAGCATCAGAGACAGAAGAGCCAACCAGGGGTTTAACATCACTTAGAAGTGTGTCGCCATGGAAAGTTAGACAGCCACTTTGTTCCAAAGTTGGGAGCATGCAGAGCTCATATTTGTCCCCAGGGATGTTGTGGCTCCAGGATATAAGGGGACGGAGCTACTGTGCCACATCTGGCTTGCACATTGGATTTTCCCTGCTGCCGAGAGAGAAGAATGAGCTCTGCCATCAGTTGATATCAAACATGTGGGTTTATTTGTGAGACAGATCTAAAAGGGCACCCAAAATACTTGGCTAGGGCATCAGAGTAAACATAGTTCTCAGGCTTCCAGCCTCTGCAAGATACAGATGAGAGAAGTCAGGCGCTGGTGGCTCACGCCTGTAATCCTAGCTACGCAAGAGGCTGAGATCTGAGGATCACTGTTCAAAGCCAGCCTGGGCAGGAAAGTCTGTGAGACTTTTTATCTCCAATTAACCACCAGAAAACCAGAAGTGGCACTGTGGCTCAAGTGGTAGAGTGCTTGCGTTGAACTGAAGAGCTCAGGGACAGCGCCCAGGCCCAGAGTTCAAGCCCCATGATGCACCAAAAAAAAAAAAAAAAAGAAAAGAAAAAAAGAAAAGAAAAGAAAGAAAAAGATGAGAGAAGAATTTATAAAAGTAGGGTGGTGGTCAATTGACAACCATTTTTTAATAGGAAAGAATTCATGTTTGTTTGTTTCTTCAGTTCATAGGGTGGGCGGGCATGGTGGTTCAAGCCTGTAATCCAAGCTAAAAGTAAGCTGAAGATGAAGAGGATCATGGCTGGAGACCAATCTGGGCAAAAGAAAATTAATGAGACCCTCCCTCATTTAATAAAACCAAGTGTGGAGCTGTGTACCTGTCATGTCTGTTACTTGGGAAGCATCCATAGAGGATGACAGCTCAGGTTGGGCCAGGTGAAAAGCACAAGAACCTATCTGAAAACTAAAAAAAGGCAGTGGGGGGGGGCTGGGAGTATAGCTCCAGTGGTAGAGTGCCTACCCAGAAAACACAAGATCCTGAATTCAAATCTTAGTGTCTCAAAAAAAAAATTGAGGTGTTATTGGCTTGAAAGATTGAACCTATCATGTAGGTTCAATCATGTAAGACTATTTGGTGAATTAAACAATTTGAAGTCGTAAACCATGTTTAATCACAGAGGATTGTTTTTCCCCACTGGTTGGTAGGAATAAACTTGCAGATCTCATCGGATCCAGCAGGGCTGCCTAGCTAATGAGTGTGCCAGCCTCAGGCTGCCCAGCAGAGCTGGGAACCTTTGCCCCTGCTACGGTCTCCTTGTTTTCCCCAGTGGCCATTTGGACATCACATCAGGCCATGAAGAAGGCCGGATGCCTGTTATTTCAATGAGAGAATCTGTTGTCACGTGAGTGTAAAAAATATGTTAGAACACATAGATGCTAATGTAAATGAAGGAAAAACTTGGAAGGCGGAGAATTTCAGGTACACGATTCATATTGCAGAGGATAAAGCTGGGAGGTTGACATCAATTCCCTGGAGTTCCAGAAACGTTACAGCCTTGATTAATTAATCCTCTATCTGCAGCTCCTCCTCCCTTTCTTTGCTTTTCTAGCTGGAGTAAGATAGTGATTAGAATCGGAGACATAAACCTGTGCCTACTGGGAGGTGTGTCTGGGCAGCTCTGTGTTTTGGGAATATGTATTAAGTGAGTTAAAAAAAATCATGTTCAGAGACTCTATTAAAAATAATTTCTTACTTAGAAAAGATCATTTCCAAGTGGAAAGTAAAAATCCTCTGTGGTATGATAAAACTTGTGCTTAAAATCTGTTCGTCATATTAGAGAATTACTAGGTCCTGCTGCCCCCTGGGTGTCTGCGATGAGAAAGTAAACTAAACAAAGATCTTTGCCTCTGAGAAGCTTATGCTCTGCTGAAGCTGAGGACAGAAAGCAAACGATATACACGATGAATAGATAATTTATATAGGATATTAGTTGGTGAAAAGAAACACGCTTTTAAAAGGACAAAGAGCCTGAGAAAGGGATTGGATTTCCTGGGGAAGTCACGATGGGCTGTAGTATGGAAAAAAGGGGTTCACTGAGAAAGTAACTATTAATGGTTTTTATATTATGCACCCCCAGAACTTCTATGTAGAAGACTTTGTCCCCAATGCAGCAGCGTTCAGAAGAGAAGTCTTTGAGAAGGTGCTCTCTCTTGTATGATCAATCCATTTGCAGCGCTGGCTGGGTTGGGCAGGCATGATGGAGAAGCAGCATCTCTCTGCTTCCTGGCTGCCATGAAGTAACAACTTCGCTCTGCATGTGGTTCTGTCCCCAGCCTGCAAACAACGCCACCAAGTGGCCATGGACCCTGAAACTCTGTACTCGGAGTCAAAGCAACTCCTCAGTCCTTTAAGCTGATTTGCCTCAGGTATTTTTTCACAGTAACAGAAAACAAGCACAATACATTAGACATGTGGCAGGTTAGCAGCAGGCCAAAGATTCCGGGCAGTGAGTCTGACATGTTTGAAGAAAAGCCAAGACATTGTATGCAATGCACATACAGGAAAATGGAAGCACCACCTTCCATTTTTGGAAGCCCAATTTTGCTTTCCTCTCTTTATCCATCTCCTCTGTCTACTCTGTCCTGAGCCTCGCCAAATAGATTTCAGCCAGCTATGCCACTATAGATACTGCAGACAGAATGTCTGTTCACAGCCAACCCAGAAGCATTGATTATGTAATACACTCTCAATAGAATTGACTGGATGCAGGGCAGGTTATGGACACATCATGTAACCGAGTTAAATCTACACTCTCATTATACCGGATTGATCTGCTTGTTTTTCCTGTTTCTGCTATTTTCAAAATGAAAATAACAACTTACTAGTGTTCACTTCTAAATGGGCAATACCTATGCAGATAAGAGTTTATACGTTAACTTTTATCCAGTAGTAAAAATTTTGTTCTTTTTCTTTTTTTTTCTTTTTTTTGTACCTTTTGTCTTGTATGTAAGTTTATCTGTTTGAGGGAGGATAATGAAGCACAGAAATGCAGCAGTGGTATTCATTAGATACTATGTTGCAAACAAACTATAAATGAATTATACAACTTGAGGGGAGGGTTGGGAGGAAAAAAACTGAGAGATAAGGAGGGACACTGTTCAAAGAGAAATATATTCATTAGCTGATTTATGCAACTGTAACCCCTCTGCATATCACCTTTACAATAACAATTAAAAAATAATCATCAACATTTTCTTTCACAAACTCTTGGCTAAATTTATGTAATAATTGGGAGTAAATAAATGTTAATTTTAATAAGAAAATAGACAAATATTCTCATAAATCTTAGTTTTGTTAAACATGGGGATTTTATTATTATTATTATTATCTGGTATCAGTCTTGGGGCTTTAGCTCAGGGCCAGGACACTGTCCCTTTGCTTTTTTTGGTCAAGGCTAATTCTTTACCACTTGACTTACAGCTTCATTTCTGACTTTTCGTTGGTTAACTGAAGATACATCTCATGGACTTTTCTGCCAGGGCTAGCTTCAAATCATGATCCTCAAGTCTCAGTCTCCTGAGTAGCAAGGCTTACAGGTGTGAGCCATTGATACCCAGTTGGAAACTGTTTCTTAAGCCAGGAAGAGCGTTAATATAAATCTTACCTCTCTACACTTCTACATTGGTTAAACGGTACTGATTTAAATATGTCCCCCTTATCAGTACCAATGCTCCCAAATTCCCTGCAAGACACAGACATGGGGTCACCTCAGGATGACTGCAGGTGTGCACTACCCTGACTGGCTCCTTGTTTGGAACCACCAACATTTCTCCTTTGGTCTTCATCAAGCTAGCTGCTCTTCTGTCTGCTGTATTTCCCCATAAGCTGGAAGTCAACCTGTAGCATGTATCTGCTCTCTCCCAGCTGCAGCTCATTTGGGTTTGAAAAATGTTCCCGCGATTAGCAGGGCTGTGCATACAGTTGTTCGGTTTGTGCACAGGATCTCAGCAGAGAAGGACAGGTGACTGCAAACCAGGTCATCTTTGCTAATCCTTAGCCCTGACTGGTCTGTAGACACTGGAGAGAGAAAAGGATTTTGCGAATAGAGACATAAGTTGTACAGGGCTTCCAGTCAGCCCTGTGGCTCATGAGACTTGATGAGAAGCAGAGCCTTCCTTGCAGGAGAGAAACCAAACAGAACAAATGCTTTGCACCTGGATCTGCTCTCTGTGACTGAGGCTCCCTCAATCTGCCATAACCACCATGGACTTTGAACTTGGCTGTCAGGCCACGGAGGACTCCATCAAGCGAGTGGAGAAGACAACCTCCCATGCTGGAGGTAGTGACTGGATGGGTCAGCACCCAGGCTGGAGCTGCTGACGGTGAGGTGGGCCAGTTCCAAGCAGTGAACCTTCCATGCCCCGTGCACCACCCTATCCTAGACCTTCCGCTTCCCTGGGGTCACGCGGACTCCAGGGGCTTCTCAGTGAATTGCTTTCATGGCTTAAATGATGGGAAGTCAGTTCCCTTTGCATGAGCCAGTTTTTGGAGAGCTGACCTGAAGTCCTTCTACTTCTCTACATGGGTTTCCAGGCATGCTTTGATGCAGAGTTGTTTTCTGTTCCTTCCTAGCATCTGGAAAGGCCCCTGCAGCATGGCTGCCTTCACAGCGAAGCCAGTGGCTTGACTCGCATCCATTTCCATCTTCCTCTTATCCTGGTCCAGCTTTGACCAACGGTGCAAATGGCCCTGTCCTGAGAAATTGTGAGTGCTTGCTTTTTTCTTCCTCCTCCTCCTCCTCCCTCTCCTCTTCCCCTCTCTTCCTCCCCCTCTTCCCTCCTCTTCCTTCCTCCTTCCTCCCCTCCCCCTCCTCTTCTATTCTCTCCTCCTCCTTCCTTTCCTCTCTGTTTTCCCCTTCTTGTCTTTTTCCACCTTCACTTGCCTCTCTTCTTTCATCTACTGGACCCGTATGTTTTATTTCTTGCAGAGTGCTGGGATCCTGGAGGAGGGATAGCACAAAGACTGGGACCCCTAATTGGCTACTGCTAAGGTCAGCCCTGGTTGGTCAATTTCATCCTCTGAGATGTCTGGAGTCAGCAGAGTGGCAGGACTGGGTGGGCTTTCTAGAAATTTCTTCAGGAGCCCAGTTGGATACAGTTATCATACATTTGTCCCTGCCCTTTTAGCTCCTGCCCTTCACCTGTGCTCCTCCACTGGCCAGCCACTTAGATGTAGCAATCGGAACAAGATTGCTTAAGGCCAGATACCTCCAGTGGTGGCCCTATGAAAGCTCAGGCTCTTGCTTCACCAAATAAGGAGAATAAGAGCGTCTCTTGTCCATTTCCAATCCCTTTCCTCCTCGTGCAAATGTGTAGAAAGAAATTTGCTGCTCTCCATGAGTGGAAGTCAACCAGGGCAGGAGATGCCAGCTTCCTTCAGCTTCCTTCCTCCTCTCTGTGATTGTTCCCTCACTTCTGTCCATCATTAATGAACTTGTCATGGTGGGAGGGAAGGAAGACCTGGAGGCTGGGGTAGAAAGTTGTTAGTGCCTGCTGGTGCGCTCCGAGCTGGGTTTTGAGTCTGTCTCACAGGGTTGCATTTGGATCCACTCTTTAGAGTATGGTCCATTGATTCTTCTTGGCGCTTACGCAACAGCCATGGTTCCCAAAGAACTGGAAAGTCCTATTCATGGCCTTGTTATACCCACAATAAGAACCCTGGCTTGTTCCCAGGCCAATACTCACAGTCCAGGGCTTTGTGCAATACAGCTTATCTATAGCTTAACATCCATTTCCTCTCTCTAGCACCCCCTTATTCGCTTGCTGCCTCTCATCCCCACTCTATTTTATGCTCATAAGGAGATTGTTATAGCAGACATCTGCCCCACAGTGGAAATCTGAAGTGCTACAATCTTTGCATTTTCCCTTTGCATTCCTCCTTAGCAAGGAGGGAATGTGAAACTCAAGTTCAGACAAATGGTTGCTCTCTGCTGTGACTTTGATCTTGAGAGTGTGCTGGAAGAAATGGTTCAAGTTCATTCATCTCCCCAGGGGCAGACTGACCAGGATCCTGCCTCTCCAAGGCCATGACTTTGATTCCTCCTTCCCCATCCTAAAGGGGTTCTTTGGTTCCACAGCTGTCCACTCGGCAGCATCCTTCCAAAACCTCCCCTGGTTTTATTTTTATGAGGCCAGACAGAGTTGCCCTCTGTTACATGAAAACAAGAACCCTGCCAGACACAGGAAGTATTTGTATTGCAGATCAAAGGAGAGATACCACAGGAACTTTTATATATATGATATAATTGTCAAGTCACCTTCAATCATCTTCTGTAAACATTACACTACAATCATGAGAACCCCCACGATGCAGAATGCTTAGGTTTCTGTATCCCAAATCATAATAGATTTATCTTTATGTCAGATGTTACCATGTAAAACAGCAATGTCTCTTGATTCTATCTTCTTTTGGTCTTGGCTTCTGGGGGGGAGGGGAGGAGCTGTTTCTTGTTGACCATTTCCAAGTACACCGGCAGTCAACTTTTGCAAAAATATCCCAGATAGACATACTGGGAAGCTCGTCAGCCAGGCTCTTACAAACTGCCAGTCCACCTTCATTCAACTCATAAAAGTAATTTAGCACTTTAATGAAACAAACCAGAGGTTTGCTGCTCAAAGTTCAGTCCCAGGAACAGAAGCAATGGAGTGCCACTTTGCCGACTACAAATCCCCTGATACTCAATCACACCTGCAGATTTAAGAAAATTCCTAGCTGATTAACAAGCACAGTAAAACTTAAAATACACTGGTATACAAGATACCACAGCACACAATAAATAGTAATAATTGTTCCTTGAAACTTATTCTAATCATATATATATATATATATATATACAGATAAGACTTTCATCCTGATAAATGTACTTATTGTAGATTAATTTAAAAAGAAACACTGAGCTAGGTGAAATAAGCATCTGGGTTTTAGAATCCTGTTGTTGCTTGAAGAAAAATAAAAATACCAGAATTCTGCGTGGTGTGTGATTCAAACTTGTAATCCTAGCTACTTGGGAGAGAAAGATTTGAGGTCTGGGCATAAAAGCTCACAAGTCTCCTAGTCTTCATCTTAACCAATGTCTGGGCACAGACATCGCATGCATGCAATTATCCCAGTGCCAGAGGAAAGCCCACATAGAAGTTAGACTTGCCTGGGCATAAAGGGAGACACCATAGTATCTCAAAAATAATCAATGCACTAAGGGACTGGCTGACTGCTCAGGTTGTAGAGCACCTGCTTAGGAAGCGCCAAGCTATGAATTCAACCCCCGGCACTGGACCAGGTAAAAGAGAAAAGAATAGGGAAGAAAACCAGGGCCCTCACATCTCTATTGACATTAAAAAGAAAAGTTTCTCTCATTCCTAGCACAAGGTCAAGTGATGTGACTGTGATTTCCTTATCCATTATTCTCTCCTCTCTTCTTTCTTCCAGTATCTTTAAAAAACACTGGGGAAGGGGACATAACCAAAAGCTTATGCAGAGGAAGGAGGTGAAGTGAAGATGTTTGAGGGACCCCATGGCTCAAGAACTCCACTTTTCCAATCTCCACCCATTTGTCACACAACTTTTCCCAAACTCAACTGCACTTGTGGGAAGACATGAAGCTATGTTACCCAAGAGGATCTAAGGCTCCTGAGTAGGGAGTCTACAAAAAACTAAATTTACAGCACCCAGGCCCAGAGTTCAGTCCCATAACCAACAAAAAAAGGGGGGGGGCTGGGAAGGTGGCTCAGTGGTGGAGTGCTTGCCTTGCATGCATGAGGCCCTGAGTTCGATTCCTCAGCACCATGTAAGCAGAAAAAAGCCAGAAGTGGTGCTGTGGCTCAAGTGGTAGAGTGCTAGCCTTGAGCTGAAGAGCTGAGGGACAGCGCCCAGACCCAGAGTTCAGGCCCATGACTGACAAAACAAAAAACAATAAAACAAAAAAAAACCCCACAAAAAACAAAAAACAAAACCCACCCCCCAAAGAAAACCTCTAAATTTCACAGATTCAAGTCTTTGGGGGAAATGTTTTTAAATATAATGCTTTGGTGAACTTTGAAGAACCATACTTGGTAAACAGAGGACCAGAATCAATCAGTGTAGTTCAAAGGCAGTGGGCGAGGCACTAAGCTTGAAGTCAGACCAGGGAACAGCTCCACCTCTGCCTCTTACTAGGTTTGTGATCATGGCTGTTAATTGATCTTCCTAAGTCTTTCTAAATGGTTGAATGAATGACCATGCTACAGGGTATGATCAAATATAACTAGAGTTAAAAAGTCTGCTAGAATATGTTTTTGACGACTCCCTCTGTCTGTATGTTTAATAACTATTTGCCCAAGGGAGTTGTGACTGTTAAAATTTCAAATATCACTTTGAGCTAACACATCGGGGAAGGAATTAGTTGCATCAACATCTCAAACAATTTCTACATGTGAGTGGCATAGAAAAGTAGAATTACATTGAGTCAAATGAATTGTTCTTTGGGTCCCATGGTTTCCCTTATTTGCAATAGCTAGTATACATCTAGGATAATCTTACCAGACAAGTAGAAAAGGTCAAAAGCTATGTACATATGACCATATAAGATGATGCTAAGTGAAATGAATCCCAAGACAGGGACACAAAGAGGTTTTTCTTTGTTGTAGTTGTTTTTAATGTATTTATAATGTATATATATGATTTTTTGGGTTTCTTTTGTGTGTTCTTTCCCCCCGTGGTATAACCCCTGTTTTCACTGTATTTGGTTCTGGTGCTCTGCATCTTGTACATACATTTTCTAATATGGGGAGGGGAAAGAAAATAACAAAATGCTGAAACAAGGATACAGGTTGACCCATTGTAACAATGAGATGTACAAGACACTATGTTGAAAATGAACTTCACAACTTGGAGGAGGAGGAAGGAAGGAATTGGAGAGATGGAGAGGAAAGGGATAGTAGGGGACAAACAAAGGAGTGGGTAACAATGCTTGATAGGAAATGTACTCATTACCTTACTCATGTAACTGTAACCCCTCTGAGCAGTATTTTACAATAAAAATATATATTAAAAAAAGAAAAAATTAATTGTTCTATAAAATTACTTATCTCATTGTTTTTGCTATGTTTAAGGAAAGAAAATCTGATGTACAGATGTTTTTCTTTATTTTAAATTTGTCTTCTTTTCTTAGCTGAAATAACTTGTACAAATGGGGTTCATTGTGATATTTATTGATGCACATATACAAGAAAATAAAAATACAGACCATTATTCCTCCTGCAGATAGGCCAACATTCTGAACAAAATTTTAGCAAATTAAATGTAGCAGTATATAAAAAGTACAATACCCGCTGACCAAGTAGGCTTTAATTCAAAGGGTGAGCAAATGCAATTATTGTACTCAATGTACATTATGTAAAAAATGAAGTATAGAACTTGTGAATGGGGAAAGGAGGAGAATAGAGGATTGGATGACATGGTTAAGTATTGTACTTATAACCTGACCCGTGGTCAGGTGTGAGTGTGAGTTCCGAGTTCAAGCCCTATTCCCTGCACGAGAAAAACCCAAACCTCATCTCACAGAGCGCTTAAGAGATGACTGCAATCATATACTGAATTTGAGTTACGTCTCAATAAAGCTGATGATAATATTTGCAGGAAGTAGAGTGACATTTTCACACAACAAAAAACAAGATAGCATCCAGAATCAGTGGTCTGACCAATGCCCCAAGGTACTTAGGTAACAGCCTCGTTGAGCAATCAGATGTGTGTGTGTGTGTGTGTGTGTGTGTGTGTGTGTGTGTGTGTGTGTTTACTGCTAGGATCCAAGTTCAGGTTCCCGGCCAGGTGTGGGCCTAGCTCTGATCGATCAGGTGCCCACTTCTGGGCAAGGACAGAGATGGGCCACCCTGCCTGGCCGCCCCCCCTCCCCCAGCCGCACTGGGCTGCGTGTGGCAGGGGCACTCCGTGAAGACACACCGAGGCGCTGTTCCCAGAGCCCTACCCGGCCTGGAGGACCGCCCTGCGGG
>NW_012267243.1:11339578-11417377 GCF_000151885.1 Dipodomys ordii | reverse complement strand
CGGCGCCGACTGCGGAGGCGCGCGGAAACTTTTCCCCAGGAAGACGTCGGCTGCCTACGCGAGGAAGGCGCGGACGACCCCGGTCCCGAGCCGGGAGCCTAGGGCAGTGGCCCGCGGTCGTTTCCGTCGGGGGTCGGGGGCGGGAGATCTGCGTGGCGGGCGCTTCGCGTCTCTCCGGGTGGCCGTGCGCCCGGGGGTCGCGCGGTGGGCGCCGAGGACCCCGGCGGGGCCCCGGCCTGCGCCCCGCGGAGCCGCCCGTCCTCGGGGCGGTCGGCAGAGGGAGCCATTCCCCAGGACATCGTCCGAGGCCCGGGACGGGGCGTCCCCGAGCCTTCTGCGGCCCGCCTCGGGGGCGCTCGCTCCTCAGCCTTCTTCCAGCCACTCGGCCCCGCGGGGCGCCCGCCTCCCGCGCCCGCCTCCGCCCCCCCCACCGCGCTGTCCCCCAGGACTGGGGACCCCAGTCCTCTCCATCGGCCGCCCCGGCGCCGGCCCTGTCCCGGGAACCTGCGCGGGGGTCTCGCACCCATCGGGCGCTTGGGCGCGGAGTCCACGCTAAGCCTGGGTCAGGCCACCGCTAGGCTGCGCCCCGGCGGGGATCTCCAACTTTGTGATCGGGCCGCAGGCGGGGGGGGCGATCTGTGATCTGGACGCAGAGTCGCACCCGGGGAAGCCGGCGGGTGCTGGGGGTGGGGGTGGTGGAGAGCGTGCCCGCGCCCGGCGGCACCCTGCACCCCGTCCCCGCCCCCGCCCCGCACCCCCTCCCCGCGCCGCGGCCCGGGCCGAGCAGCTGCAGCAACTGCCCGAGCTCCGGTTTCCCGGCCTCCTCCGGCATCTCTCGCCCAGGCAGGCACACGCGCGTGCAAGTGTGCAGCAAGTCCTTCCTTCCCGCGTGCGCAAAACCGAGCGTCTGCGCCCCGCGTCTCCACACCTCCCCACCCCAAGCCTAAGGGGCTTCCTCCCGGGCCCCTGGGAGGCCGTTGGCCACGGATCTGACACCTCGGCTGGAGTTGGATGCGTCTCGGGATCGCGGGACCTGGGTAAGAGTTGGGCAAACTCAGCTCCGGTGGCCACGGGACTTGGTGCACTTGGGGGGGGGGCTGTCCCTCGGCCGGCCGGGCACCCCGGTGCCGCCGCGCTGGGCGGGCGCAGGGCTCGGTGGCGGTGGCAGGGGGGTCGTTGTTGTCCAGTGCACTGGGTTTGGATGTTTGGGGGCGCACGGTGGATCCCGGCGGGCTCTTCCTACTCCAGGCAAGTGGTTTTGTTTATTTTCCTGCCTCGGCTTGCATTTCTTCTCTGTTGATCTGAATTGGCTGCGTGGAGGGGGCTGGGGGGAGATCCCAGAGCTGCTTCAGTTGTGTCTTGCTTTTCAGACCCAGCGCGTTTCTCTGGGAACTTGACTCGGTTTCTCCACTTTACTGTCTTTAGTGCTTGGCATCCTGACTGTGCGGTCAGCTCCCGGGGCTGGTGGGGGGCTCCCATGCGTTCCTGGCTCTCGTCCTTCGTTCCTAGGGGTGCGAGGGCTGTGGACGGACCGGGAGGTCGTGGCCGGGGCTTGGATCTTGGAGAATGTTGGAGGAGGCAGTTCTGCAAGCCACGGAAACTTAGCCGCTTGGGTCTGCTATCTAGGACTCTGCACCGTTCATTCAGGAAAATAGTGTGTCTTTATTCTGCTCCCGGGAAGCACTGTTTACAAGACATTATTGAGTAAATGAAATCCTGGTGACATTTTCACTGCTTAAAGATGATCGCACACCATCAGTCACAGTGTTAAGGGGACATTCAAAGTCTGGAAGCTTTAGAAACATAAATTAGCAGGCGCTACTGTTCCTGGGCCGTTGTGAGGCTGCTGTGACAGGCCGGCAGCATCGTGCTTGCGTGTGTCCTGGATCTTGGTAAAAGTGCGTTGTTCCTTATGGATGGACCAATTGCCAGTTTTCAGCCATGGCATCATCCTACCCGGAGCTCTCCAGGGTTCATGGCACAGGGCACGGTGCGTCTTTCCCCATCATGTCAAAGCGTCCTGTGGGTGAACTCCCAGGTGGGCATCGGAGTTCACCGCTCAGCGTGGGGCTACTGTGTGGTTTTGTGTTAGTTAACCTCTGTCTGCCTCTGATCTCACCACGGTACTAGTTCTTACTCCAGAGAGTTGTGAAGAGGACTGATTCTGTTGTTATCACCCGTAAGCACCAATTATCATTCCATAATTTATTAAGCATCTCTTGCATTTCAAGCGCTCTTCTGAGTGCCGTATTATTAAAGGTCTTTTGAGGTATTTGGAATGCTATTCCATATGAAGTCCTCATGGGTCTCACACACACCCTAATGAGTAGCATTAGCCATTACTACTATCTTGTTTTTGGACTCGCATCAAGTGTTGTTATATCTAACGCTTGTATTAGCCATCAGTGGGAGCTAGTCTTTAATCCCATTTGGAGGGGCTTTGAAGGCTGTACTTGGGAGTTTCACTTTGCAATACAATGTAATGGTTTGCTCAGTAGAGCTCAAGTATGACATTTGTGCTGCTTTCCCTTGGGGCCCTCTCTTTGGGCAGAAGGTGCTCTTAGAAGGACTAGGTTTTCCAAAGGTTGGGTCATGGCTGAACACCAAAGGGTGCCGGGAACAAGTGAGGAGGTAAGCCATCTGCATTTAATTCTCAATCAGTCCCTTAGAAACATTGCATTAATGTGCTTTAACCTAGTTTTTGGATGTCAGTCATTCATTCAATGAATTCATTATTTCAATTATCATTCAATAATTTATTAAGCCTCGATTGCATTTCAAGCGCTTTTCTGGGTTTTGTATTATTTAAGGTTGCTGACCGCATTTTAAATATAGCTATCATAAGTATTTGTTTTCTGGCCATGCCCTGCTCATTTCAAGTATGTTTTGGAAGCTTCCTTCTTGTGATTGGGACTTTATAAATAAAGTCAGTCTCAAACCCATTTTAACTACAGTGATTGTAACACTTGTTTCAGTGTGTACAAAAGCACAGGCCACAGAAATTAAATGAGATATTTGGTATAAGCTCAAATAGACTGTCTCTCCATGTAGGCATCTGCTTGTTGATACATAAAGCTTTGGTTGGAAGGTAGAAGAAGAGCTAAATAATTTTGGTATTCCTTCTTGTTCTAAAATTTTAATGGCGTCACCTTACTTTATCAGTAGCTCTTTTTGACACATTCTTCCATTGTTGTTCTTTTAAGGTTTGTTTCAGAAAGAAATAATCCAAATTTTCATCGTTCCAAGTTCCTCAATGACAGTGATAATTGAAAAGAATTTATCTTTGCACAAGACAGGGAATTTATACATCATCAGAATAAAATATGAAGTCATTACTGTTTCCCCTAAGCAAATGGCAGTATCATATGGCTAACCTAATATAAATCCTGGCCACTACCAACCTTGATTCAGATGTAGATGGTCTTGAGTAAGGAGTAAGAAGGCTGTTCATAACTTCCACAGGTAGCTCTGGTGCTGTGCCACAATTTATCAGCTTCAAAATCGTTTGTCCTGGTAACATTTTTTTAAGAGCCTCATTTAAAGAGCTAATGTAAGATTCAGCAAGTTCTGTTGATTTGCCTTCTCTTTCAATTCTATTTCCAAAAAGAACTTAGTTTTATTTTGCTATAAGCCTGAACCATTTATTATTTTCTGTCTGAACTTTTTCACATTTTTCTGTCTCATGATCATTCATCCATTTACTTTACCATTCTCTGTAGCTGATTTCCCCCACATTTTAGGTTTCTCTTCTCTCTCTCTCTTTTTCCACTTCATTATGGTAATTCTTACTCTTTTAAAACATTGTTGTGAGGTGGCATATTCCTGTAATCTTAGCTACACAGGAGGCTGAGATCTGAGGATGTAGGTTCGAAGCCAGCCTGTGCAGGAAAATCTTAGAGACTCTGATCTCCAATTAGCTACCAAAAAGCTGGATCAGAAAGTATGGCTCAAGTGGAGGAGTGTCAGCCTTGAGCAACAAAGCTAAGGGACAGTGCCCAGGCTCTGAGTTCAAGACCTAGTACTGGTACCTGGGCATAAAAGCTAAGGGACAGTGCCCAGGCTCTGAGTTCAAGATCTAGTACTGGTACGTGGGCATAAGCATTATTATAGAGGATAACTTAGGGAACTTAATAACATAGATATATCACACTATGAGGAAAAATAAGATGTAGAACAATGCTGTTTTATTCTAACGGGCATTATTGGTGGGACTGCAGCTGCAGTGTGGGTTTTAATTGGTGGTGCATACCTTCTGTCATTAGCCACTTGTGAGTTTGAAGTAATAACATATCCTTTATTGTCACTACTCATCTCTGTCAATTTCCTCTTCTGCTTCATTTCTAGTGATTTATAGTTCCAGATAAAGAAACTATATGAAGTATTCTAATTACCTCAATTTCCTACCCAGAGGGCAGTAAATTATATCCCTTTAAGACAAAGAAAATGGTATTTCAGTATGGAAAGTCTCATCTTGACAGGTACATGCGCAGGATATTAACATCTGTTAAAAACATCTTCTCTTTGGAAGCAAGGAGGTCCTTTGTAAGGCCAACCAGCGACCTTGTCGTTAATATCTTGTCTGGCTCAAATGAGTTGGACAGATTTAGCTTGTTCTAAAACCTAGCCACAGGAGGTGATTCCTATGATAGATATTTTAAATACCTCTATCATTTAAAATATCTACACGTGTAATTACATATAAATGTCTCTATATACATATATATTATTGGATGAGGATTTGATGATAAGATAGGATTTTGGTTCTTTAAAAGAGTAATTGGTTTGAGTTGTAGCTCTTTCTCCACCACATATACATCAGGTAGCTAGGGTATAATGACAAAGTGATAAATGGTCTGTGTACCAAGAAGTGCTTGCCTTCTAAACCTTCCAGATTTTAATGAGTTTAATGACAGCCGCTCATGGAATTCCAGGACTGGATCCCACCCACCCTGCATGAAGAAACCCTTCACCTGACCCGGCAGTTGCTTGGGAATAGAAGTCACATGTGATTGGGATTGAGATTCAGGCAAAAATGGGCTAGTTCCCAGCCCCATTCTTTAAGGTATAAGATGGAAAACTTAATCCCTTCAGTTACTATGGGAATTCTTAGGGTTACAGATGAGGATGGGCCTTCACCATTTTGTTTTTTGGTTTTTTTTTTTCCTAATCTCATATGGAGCCGAATTTATACTTAGCCTTAAGCAGTTTAAATATCGTTTTGCCAACCATGGCACTTTTAATGTGAAGCCAGCCATGATGGAAAAGCCACCAGCATGTGGCTTTGGAAGCTTACTTTTAATTTAGGAAGAAATTCACATCTTAAAACTTAAAACAGTATTAAGTTTGCCCGCCTTCCCTCCCTCCCTCCCTCCTTCCTTCCTTCCTTCCTTCCTTCTTTCCTTCCTTCTTTTCTTCCTTCCTTCCTCTCTCCTTCCCTTCCTTCCTTCCTTCTTTCCTTCCTTCCTTTCTTCCTTCCTTCCTTTCTCCTTCCCTTCCTCTCTCTCTCTCTTTTTCTCTCTCCATGCTGGTGATCAAACCCAAGTGAAACCGAGTCAAATCAAACAAGTCAGATCAAAACCAAGTCAAGTCAAGCAAAGGCAAACGCTCTACTGCTGAGCTACATCCCTTGCTCAACACACTTCCTTTTACAAAGTTCATCTTGTGAAACTTTCTCCTAGCCTTTCTCCTGAGATCTCCTTCTCCGGAGATCTCAGCCTCTAGCAGGTTGCTCCTTCTACACCCCGCCGCTCCCCTTCCTTCACTGGCTCACTGATGATCCACTTCCTTCATTCCAATTTCTTTCTCTTTTAAAAAATTAAGTTTTGATTATCTTTTAGTAGGTATAGAAAGGAGTTACCATTCAACACATCCATTTGAATACAATGATCTCGACGGGTGTTCTGAACAGCCATTGACATTTAAACCATTTCCCTGTCCCTTTCCCATGTTCCTTGGTGCCCTCCTCTTCCATTTGCCTTCTGCCAAGATGCAACAACCAAGGTTTGACACATTTGTAGTGTAAAACCCTTACTTCCCTCTCTTCTAGTTCACCCTTTAAACAGAGGCACATCAGGTCTCTGGCGAGTGACATTAGAGATGCTTGTGGCTTCTCATCTGCTCAGCCTTTGGTCTCAGACCTCTAAGGCTGAGCATGACCTGCAGGTACTGGTACCTCTAGAGTTTGATTTGCTGGGGGTGTGGTTGGCCAGGGATGTATATTCTTAGCAAGGTCTACTGAGGTACAGGGTTCATGGGTTCTTGTTTAGGGTTACAGTGCCCATTCAAATGGTGTCCCCTCCCCACACTTTTTTTTTTCTTTTTAACATTTTAGTGACTTGGCCAGAAGGGTCACAGAGAATAAGGCCTATGAGAAGCTGGGCCTCTCTTCCCTCCGATAGGGGACAATGGCTGTAACACAGCGCTGCTCATGTGACAACCGGAGAAAGGGGCCCATTGTGTGCAGGTTGGCCGATGGTCCGCTGAGCTCTGGCTGGCCCGTCCGGCACTGCTTGGAGCCCCAAGGAAACAGACACACTTGAATCAGAGACAAAGAAAGGAGGTCAAGGCCTTCCGAAGCAAAACGACTTGCCGCAATGTGTCCAATGTGGAATTTGGGAAGGGAAAAAGTAATTCTGGGGAAATCCCATTAATCTGGGTTTGGAGCAGCAGAATGTGAGTAGGAAAACACAAGTCTATCAGAACCCCAATAGGCCTTTTTGCCCAAGGAGGAATTGTTTTCCACAAGGTTCTACTGACTGACTGGACTGAAGAATTTTATTATTGCAAAGGCCAACAGGATCTTTCTTTGTTCATGATAGGCAAAGGCTCACTTCCAAGCTGCTTTCAGATTGAACAGGTGTTCAGTCTGAAAGAGTCTCTACATTGGAGCTTGTGGTCTCAGAAAGATACTATGCTCGGGTTGATGATTGTGTGGATAGAGTATTAATAATTCCTTTCCAGAGATAGACTTATATGGCAGTCTTGAAGCTGAGAATGTTTTTAGCTTGAAATACAACGAAATCATTTAGGAGGGTATCAAAGGCTGAGTTCCCTCCCCATGCGATTCAAGCTCCACCCTTCACCTCTGGTTCTCAGAGACTCTCCTCCTGGAGAAGAGCACTACTAACTGCCTGCAGAGGTCCAACCCTAAGCCTCCCAGTTGTGTCCCAAGAAGATCCAAACTCAAGGTCACAGCCTGTGCAAAGGTCGGAGACTTTCAAACAGAACTGCTGTGTCAAAAACCTGTTTCTCCCTTTATGAGAAGCAGCATCCCCTTCATTCAGGCTTTACCTTAGTGTTTCTTTCAAATGAATCCTAGTCTGTGGTTCTTGTGCATATTTTTTGTTTCTTTATCTTCCTTCAGTTTTAAAAAATTACACACACAGAATATAAATTTGGGAGGAGCATAGTGAAGAAGCTGTGTGTGTGTGTGTGTGTGTGTGTGTGTGTGTGTGTGCGTGTGTGCATGTGATAAGTTCCAGAAAGCCCATTTCCAAGGGGTGTCCAGGTAGCTTACACTCCTGGGCCTGTAGGAATCCTTTTGTCTCTGCCATAAGAAGTTTCTGGGTAGGAGCATTAAGTAGGTTTGTGCCCAGGAGAGGGCAATGTATGATTTGCTGGAGATCACTTAGCGCTCCTTTTAATTAAGTCTGTCGGTGTCCCGTGATGATAGATTATCATTGTAGATCCATTAAATAAGGAGATGCAAGTGGCTTGTAGAAGCAAGTGTTTTTTTTTATGTCATTATCTTCCTCCTCTCCCCTCTGCCCCTTGTTTGTTTAGCTATTACTAAGTGGGTATTTGGTTTTGCTTCTAATAGAGATGCCACTGAAATGGAAAAAGGGAAGAGGAGACTTTACAGGTGGCAAAAGAATTGTACTAGACACTAGCCTGATGAGTTAATGAATTTTCAGTTCATTGTCATTAGGCCTGCGCCTATGGCTGGGTTTGTGTTATTTAGAGAAACTTAGCACTCAGTCCTCCGCAGGAAGCACTACACAGTGAGTGGACTTCTGTACTTCTGTACTTAAAAACAACAGAAACAACAAAGCAATAGGAATGCTGTATGTCGTCTGTCCTCTTCTTCCTCCTTCTTTGTCTTCTACTTCTTCTTTCTCTTTGCTCCCCTCCTCCTCCCCTCTTCCTTGTTCTCCCATGCCATTCCCCCACTCTTCCCCTCTGCTCCTTTCTTCGTCTTCATCTCCTTTCTTCTTCATCCTTCTTTCCCTTCCCCTTCTCCTTCCTCCTCCCCTATTCCCCCTCGCCCTTCTTCCTCTTCCTCTTCTTCCTCCTCCTCCCCCTCTCCCTCTTCCTCTTCCTTTCCTCCTTCTTCCTTCTTCCTCCTTTCTCCTTGCTCCTCCCTCTTTGCCTTGTTCTTGGGACTTGGTTTTCTGTCGGAATAAAAGTTCTGCCCACAGGGATGTTCCGGACCCTGCCATTATTGTGTCTAATCAGCTGCTGGTTGTAAGGTATGTTCAGCTGTGAAGAAACACTGAGCTATTCAGTTTTGATTTGTGGCTCATAATTGAGATTCTGTTGAGATTGGAAGGGTAGAGAGCATAGGATATCTATTAGTTCCTTCTTACTTCCATAGCTGGAAAAATCTAGCATCCTAAAGCACGATGACAGGTAGTGGTTTGTCATGGATTGGCATGGTGGTGACAGGTAGTGGTTTTTCTCAGATTGGCATGATGGTGACGGGTAGTGCTTTGTCTTCTCTAGGTAGCAGGTCCTGTGTGCCTGAGAGGTCAAGAGAGGCAGTAGAGCTCAGGTCTCCTCAGGTGTGAAACAAAGCCAACCTCTCCAAACCAGCCAAGCAGCTAACCCCAGTCTCATTCTCACTCTCCACTCCCTTCCTTCTTACAATCTGACAGGAAAAGCAGCGATGACCTCTGGATGTTGAATGCGTCTGTGCATCTCCAGATGACAGCTCTCCCAAGCCCTGGTACTGGAATGCCCCTGCTCACTCCTCTGCTTCCTGCCGTGTTTCTCACTGCGGCACAGGGAGGTGAGCTGCAAGCTGCCTGCCTCCTTGCTCTTACTGCTTAGTTCCTCAGTGAGCCCCACAGGTTTGATCTGTGAAGGTGGCGCCATCCCGGATGACAAACGATGCTTCCGACCCTGGAGCAGCCTGCCCTGCTATTCCTGTCATTTGTCAGCATCGCTGCATGGCTGATGGTACAAGGGAGTCATTGCTTAGAGAGGGTGCGGTCTGATACATGGAGCTGATAAATCCACATAGAGAAAATAGGGGCAATTTATTTTCCAAAGGAGAGTTTGGGTCTTTGGCTTTGAAACGGGCCCATCCTACCTGTAAGAGGTGTGAGTATCTATTCGGTAGATTTTATGTTTGTCATTGGACTTAACAGTTAAGTGTTGATCTACGCAATCATGTGGTTAACATTGTGAATGGAGAAATGAGGCTTGGATGGTGTTGGTCTGCTTCTGGTTCTGTCCTTTATTGTGTGAATGTAGAAATCTGGGCAGGGATTCATCTCTACTCTTTAAAACTTTGTGACTTTGGAAAAATGATTAAGTAGTATATGATTCCGAGTGTTGCATTTAGCATAGTGATGCTTTTCAAGCAAACACCACTTACCATGATTTAACACCAGATAATGTTATGGTAAGAAAGAAGAATTAACATATCTAGGGATTAGGTCTGTTTAGGCTTCTTACAAATGAATCATTGAAGGGTTAAAAATCTTATTAATTAAGCACAGAATTTACAAGTATAGTCTCTGATATCAATGGCAAACTACAAGACAATAAGATATGCTGGAAGTAACCACAATTACACATACCCGTGAGCAAATATGTTCTAAAATGAAGATTGCATTTTGCTGAAAAATATATTTATCTTGATTATAGAATTAGCTGCTGCTAGTAAATTAATTGGTCCTTCTAAGATAACAGCAGAATTTAAAGCAAGTGTTTTAAATTCAAACCAAATCTCATGTCATACATATTCATAGGAGCACTATTCAGAATTACCAAAACTGTTTTCCTGGTGGAGGAGCAGAAAGAATCCACATGCCCATCAGCCAGTACATGGATAAACAAAACATGACATACACTTACACTGGAATATTATGTAGCCCTGAAGAGGAATGAGGCATAAAACGTGCTACAGCATAGATGAACTTTGAAGCTATATTGTTAAGAAGTAGAGATGAGGGTCCCTAAAGCATATTATTTATTTTGTATCAGATATCAGAACTGTTAAATCTACACACACAGCAAGTAGGTGAGTGGTTCTCAGGAGCTTAGGGGAAGGAAGCAATTGAAGGGCTCTGATGGGCATTTGGTTTCCTCTTTTGGGTGACAAGAATGTTCTAGAGCTAGATAGTATTAATGATCTTAGTCATGATGGCTGGACAGTGAGGTTTCAATGAGCATGGGTGGCTCACATCTTTAATTCTAGCTACTCAGGAGGCTGAGATCTGGGGCTTGCCGTTCGAAGCCAGTCTGGGCAGGAAAGTCTGTAGACTCTGATCTCCAATGAACAAGCCAAAAGCTGGAAGTAGAGCTGTGGCTCAAGTGGTAGAACCCTAGCCTGGAGCAAAAGATCTCAGGGACAGCGCGCAGACCCTGAGTTCAAGCCCCCTCTCTAGGTGTTCGCTCATCACCAGCCCTTCTCAGCTCTCTGCGCTTCCTCCTTCAAGGAGGATGAGGATCCAGCCACCTCTGAGTAGAGACTTTGTGGACAGCATTGCAAAGGATGCTTGGAGCTTTTGTGATGTCGTAGGCCCTCCTCTCCGAAGCCCACATGATCCTAGAAACCAAGTTCACTGACAGAGAGCATCTTTTGTATTTCCCTTCCTGCGGCCAAATGCTCAAGCACAGCGCCATAGACTCAATTGTTCCCTTCCCACTGCCAAATTCATGGAGCCCTCGACGTCCTTGGAGATAGGGTCTGGGAGGAGGTGATAGGTGAAGTGGGGGTCACAGAGTTGAGAAGATGCGGAGGAGGAAGAGGCCTTCTGTCTGAAGACTGACAACACGCAGAGTAGAACCTTCGCTGGAAGCCACAGACCAAAACTTAGAAACAAAACCAAAAGTGGTGTGGATCTCATTTCAACATTACTAACAACTGTGAGGACACAGTTCTTTAATCCAGTAATCTTGGATTAAACAGAACTGTGAAATAGCATGAAAAGATGATATTTTTTTGTCTCAGTCCTGGGGATTGAACTCAGAGCCTGGGCACTGTCGCTGAGATTTTTCTCCCAAGGCTAGTATTCTACTACTTTGAACCACAGCTCCACTTCTAGCTCTTTTGGTGCTTAGTTAGAGATACAAGTCTCATGGACTTACTTGCCTGGGCTGGCTTCGAACCGAGATCCTCAGACCTTAACCTCCTGAGTTGCTAGGATGACAGGCGTGAGCCACCAGTGCCTGGCAGAAAAACTGAACTCTCAGTCCTATTCTCATTTAAATGGACAATCTTGACTTATCTGGAAGGAGGCAGTGGGAAGGCTGAAGGATTACATCACAGCTTGAAGATTCAGACCCACCTTTCCCCTAGAAGAGGAAGAGGTGGGGAGGAAGAATGCTACAGACTAACGTGAGAACCACTTTGGATGAGGTTGAGCCTGGAGAGCCTGGAGAGTTTAGACCCTGGACTCTTAGTTTGTGAACAAGTTGCCTTGTAGCTGTTCTCTCTGTGGGTGTAGCCAGACTACACCAGGAGTGGTGAGGAGGGGGAGGGGCAGCTGGCCTGGCAAGCCAGCCACCTGGCCACAGGTAGAATGTAGATGTGGCCTACACCTGCCCAGGCCAGGATGCCAGAGCTAGGAGCTCCCCCTGTGACTGCAGTGGATGCGCTCCTTTTATTTGGAAGACCAACCTGTTCTTCTGCCACCAAAAATAATCAGCCAGCCCAAAACAAGTTTGTATGTGGAGATCTGTCAAGCTTAGGTTGGAACAAACAACGCTTGCCTTTCTTTCCAGTCAGTACGTACATGATGCTTTGAAGTTTTGTTTGTACAGTGCCAGGGGGTTTTCAGACAGCCTTTCTATCTAGCCAGCACTGCTGGGCAGTTTAATGTTTATGATCGTGATTGTCCTATGGGTGAACCCTCTAGTCCTGTTGTCCCCTGCTAACACAATTGTCTTTGCTTGAGGGGGTTGAATTGTTACAAAGCCCAAAGACCTTCTGGAACCATCTCCTAGGTAAGCTGGCTTTTAGAATGTCAAGCATTTGTGAACATGTAGTAAAGGTCTCTGGTCTGTCTAGACTACTTTAGAAGAGACTGTAGCTCTGTCCATTCAAAGAGGATTTCTAGTTTGCCTGACTTCAGAGTATCCCCTGGAAGAGAATTTGGAAGAGCAATGTTCCTTTCTTGGCCAGATTGTACTGCAGAAAGGAGGCCATTCAATTAGGACCACGATGACGTGTGGATTCACTCGCAGGCCCCACTGCGGGAGCCGGCGGTGTTTTTCTGGGTTAGTGGCTCACCCTGTGCTTTCAGTTTCCTTTGTTGTTAAATGTGCCACTGCCGAGCGGGCTGGCACCCACACCTGCCAGGTGGTTTCCCTGAACAAAGTATTACGGAGTAAAGAACCAGTTCGTCACTCAGATCCAAGCTATAAAACACAAGGTCTTCCCAGGGCAGTCTAGGCACTGACCGCATCCGGAGATGCAGGAAGAGCAAAGCCCTGCAGACACGTGCACGCTTGCTTGCCAGAGTCGCTGCGTGGCTGTGTCCGTGGGGAGGTGACTTGCACCTTACCACCTGACTCTAGCCATTGTGACCCAGAAGAAGCCCCAGAAAATGGCCCCTGCCATCCATTTGTTAGGGCCCGTCATTGGAGAACGAAAGATGCTTGCAGACAATTAGCACTGGGTGTTACAGTCTCTTGTCTTTTGTGTCAATACTGAGGCTTGAACTCAGGGCTTGGGCACTGGCCCTTAGCATGTTTGCTCAAGGCTGGCTCTCTACCACTTGAGCCACAGCTCCACTTCTGGCTTTTGGTGATTGATGAGTGGCTCATTGGTTTTCCTGGAAAGGCTGGCTTCAAACCATGATCCTCCTGTTTCAGGCTCTTGTGGCTGAAGAGCTAGGATGATCGTTGTGTTAAGCCACTGGCTCCTGGCACAGGTTTTATCTTAGGTACTATATGCTGAGTTGCAGAGGCTGAAGGGATGACCCAAGCTGGACACTTCCAGCATTCTGCATGAGCGTAGCTGTCCACTGTAGAATTGCTTCAATTTGAGTAATGTTTTTGTTTTCCAGTCCTCGTGCAATGAAGAGCATAGACTAAGAAGCAAATCTGCAGGTGATAATACTTGTTTTGTGTTGTCTTTGCATAGTGAATGAAACAGGAAAAATGCTCTCAGAGTGGGGAAGACCCCTGGCTCCCCTAAGAGCTCAAATGGGGATCAACCTAGAGTAGAAAGAACTGTCCCCCTCTAGCCCAAAGAGTTGGCCTTCAGTCCTAGCCCTGCCAGACCAGAAGATCAACGTGGTACCTCTGACTCCATGAACTCAGCCAGGGAGCCCCTGGCGCAAGGTTGGGCTGAGTTGTTGTGGGGGTACAGCTGAGAGCCCCCCTCCCTCCTGGAGTTCCTGGAGCACAGCCCAGCTTTGCCCGCAGCAGCTGCTTGGCCTGGTCAGAGATAGACAGCAACTGGCCGACAGGAAACTCAGAGCCGCCCCCCTCTGCTCCACCACGTCCCAGAGAGGCTGGGTTGATTGTGAGCGCTCTCTCTGCGCTGCCTCCCACATCCCAAACGTGTCTGTGGCGTCCATCCTGTTAAGCTACACCTTTCACCTAGTCTCAAGATTTAGCTAAGATCAGACCAAATTGACACTTCTTGTCCTTGAGGGATATGAACTCTGTTACTCCACCACGACGATCTTGGCAAAGATGTGCAAAACTGAATTGTTTTTACTCTTAAAAAGTTCAGCAGGGGGCTGGGAAGGTGGCTCAGTGGTAGAGCACTTGCCTTGCATGCCAGAGGCCCTGGGTTGGATCCCTCAGCACCACATAAGCAAAAAGAAAAAAGCTGGAAGTGGTGCTGCGGCTCCAGTGGTAGAGCGCTAGCCTTGAGCTGAAGAGCTGAGGGACAGCGCCCAGGCTTAGAGTTCAGGCCCTACGACCAGACCCCCCCCCCAAAAAAAAAATTGCAACATTTTTCATTTTAAAAATCAGCATTGGTTAACGGCTCAGGGGTTCACTTCAGCATGTGCATATACGTATACAGTGTGCCGCGATCAGACACCTCTGAAGACCTGCCTCCCTCCATCCGCTCTCCCCGTTCCCAAACCAGCCTCTACCATCTTTGCTTATACATGATTTTTTTTAAAGTTTACTTGGATGTACCCAAAGGCACCCTACTTACGTCGCTCATTCTTAACTGGCCTTTCTCCTCTCCATTTCCCCTTTCTTTAAAAACAATTTTTGTGGGTTTTATTCTGCAATACATATATATATATATATTGCTATATATAAAAGCATTAGGCTATATATAGATAACATTTTATATACTATATATAAAATGGAATTACATATATATTATAAGTAAATATATAGCTGTATATTTATATATCACATATATATAATATCTATCTGTTTCTTTTATGTTCCTCACCCTGATCACCTTCTTCTTTCCTTTCTACCCTGTGGCCCTTTAAATAGTCCCCCTTTTTACAATTGCGCTTAGTATTATTAATTAGTGTTGTCTTGATTCTACACATGAGTAAATGTATGTGATATCTGTCCTGAGTGTGGCTTAGCTCCCTTGATGAAACTCCTCCCCTCCCTTTTTTTAACAAAGAAATTGCTGGCTTATATACTGATTTTTTGGGTACCGCTTAACACTTGTTTCTATTTCCTGAGAGACCCCAAGTGTGTCAGGAGGTAACACAGAACCGCTATTCTGGGGGTGCTGTAGGCAAATCTCAGTCCACTCCCCCTGGGCAACAGAGAGCAGATCTCTAATCCATGCCATATGCAGTGACCTGAACAGACCCTGCAGGAAACACAAGACTTGCTGTCTCCTGCTGGAGCAGTTGCTCCGAATCCCTCCTCCAGCTGTGCCCGGCTCTGGAGAGAGTGCAGGGTGACTTGATCTTTTAAGCTCTGCCCCCCCATAGGTATTATACATAGCAACTGGCGTGGGTATACCTGCCAGGCACACCCGGGACTGGCACCAACTTTCAGATAAAGCCAATCACTGCTTTGTATAATCCTAACCTCATCAGACATCCCCAGGGGAGAAGAAACAGACTTGCTTGATGCAGACCCAGAAAACCTAAACTGTAACGTTAAGAACTAGAGGAGGACACATTCCTTTAAACCCTCAAATTCCTTAGAACTTTTCTAAGAAAGCAAGGAGCACACATGTGCCTGGATTCCTGCGACCTTCCAAGCACAACTATCAAGCAAGTCCAAGTTAGGATTCCCGCAGGCAGTCGAGGAGAGCTGGAATTCTAACCTGACTTCAGAACACTGGACACTCGTTTTGGTTTTCATTTGCTTAAAGCTAAGAGAGAGTTACATTGCTCGCTTTGGGATCCTCTGGCTGGGTCTGGAGAGACTGCCAGGGACGACAGAGCTCTCCAGGAGTAGAGAAGGGTGAGAGGAGAGGAAATGATAGGACCCGCTGGAATTACTCTGTGCTGTTTTCTCTCCTACTATAGGTGTGTGTGTGTGTGTGTGTGTGTGTGTGTGCGCGCACGCGCGTGCATGTGTGCATGTGTGCTATCTAGCTATCCAAAGCCTGTCCCAGTTATACAGATCCATGGTGATAAGAAGAGAGCAAGAAGGCTCTATCTTTGGGGAAGACATTGGTTACTTCTTAAAACTTGGCTTGCTTTTAGATACTTTTTTACTTTTGGTACTGTGGTACTATACGCATGACATACATTTCACCAATTTTAAGTGTATGGTTCTGTGGCATTTTCATCTCCAGAACTATTCATTATTCCTACATTGAAACTCTGTGCCCATTAAATAGCAGCTCCCATTTCCTTCTTCCTGGACCCTGACCACCGCTGCTCTCCATCCGTCTGTAGCAAGCTGACATCTGAAGTTGAGTCACACAGTCTCTGTCCTCTTGTGACGGGTACTTAAATAAGAACTTCCATCTTTATCCATGCTGTCCCATCTACCAAGAGTTTCTTCCTTTGTAGAGGCCAAATCACATCCCACACTGACAATAACTATCACACGCTGCTCATCTGTTTACTCACTTGTATTATTTCTATCCTTTCTTTTTTTTTTGCCACTCAGGACTTCATGCTAGTTAAGCAGGTGCTCTACCACTCAAGTCATGCTGCCAGTCCCTTTTCATTTTAGTTATCTTTTGGGTCTTCTTTTTTTTTTTTGTCGGTCGTGGGGCTTGAACTCTGGGCCCGGGCGCTGTCCCTCAGCTCTTCAGCTCAAGGCGAGTGCTCTACCACTTGAGCTACAGCGCCACTTCAGGTTTTCTGGTGGTTTATTGGAGATAGAGTCTCACAGTCTCTCCTGCCTGGGCTGGCTTTGAACTGCGATCCTCAGATCTCAGCCTCCTGAGTAGCTAGGATTACAGGCGTGAGCCACCAGCGCCTGGCTTGAGTCTTCTTTATGTCTTCTTTTTCCCCTTTGTTGCAACATGCCGCCACTGGTTGAAAAAGAGTCTCAAGCATTTTTATGCTCAGGCTGGCTTCAAACCAAGATCCCTTGATCTCCTTGACCCAAGGAGCCAGGATTCTAGGCTTGAGTCACTGCACCCAGCTGCTACCTTTTAGCACTGCCAATAGTTGCTGTTGTAAACATTGGTGCACAAAAATCTGTTCAAGTCTCTGCTTTCAGTTCTCTGGGAATGAATGCCAGGAAGTGAGACTTTTGCATTGTATGGTGATTCATGTTTGCTTACTGCTTTGAGGAGCGATCACGTTGTTGTTCACAGTGGCTGCTCCATTTTACATTCCTGCCAGCAGTGCACAACGGGTCCCATTTCTCCACAGCCTCACCAATGCTTAAACACCATCTTCAAAACAATCAGCAAAAAGTTGACCTGGAGCCAGGGCTCAATTGGCAGAGCACCATCTGAGTGATCATGCTAAGAGAGCTAAGAAAGCATGGGCCTTGAGTTCAAATCCTAGTGCTACAAAAGAAGTCGAATGATGATGAATTATAGGCGTGGCAGATGAAATGGAGTTCAACTTGTATGTATCCTGTGTGACCGCATTACAGGCTCGAAGGAATCACTGACTAATTCTACTGAGAATAAGGAATGTGAGAGACACATGTCTGTAACGTGCAAGCAAAGCTAAAGTTCTGAAATCTCACTTGGTGGTTGGTCTTGGAAGTAATCTCTTCTATTCCTAGGGCCTAAGAAATCCAAAAGGTTGCGTTACGTATCCAAAGAAATCTGTTTTCTTGATGATGTATCACTGTCTTAAAGTCATCTCTCAGGAGCTAGGAAAGGCTTTTATCTATCTATCTATCTATCTATCTATCTATCTATCTATCTATCTATCTATTTATTTATTTTGGGTCTGGTCGTGGGGCCTGAACTCTGGGCCTGGGCGCTGTTCCTCAGCTCTTCAGCTCAAGGCTAGTGCTCTACCACTAGAGCCACAGTGCCACTTCCGGCTTTTTTTCTTTTTGCTTATGTGGTGCTGAGGAATCGAACCCAGGGCCTCAGGCATGCAAGGCAAGCACTCTTACCACAGAGCCACCTTCCCAGCCCCCTAGGAAAGGCTTTTAATCTGCACTCCCCATTCGAATTCTCGACTGCAAATAGCAGCCATTGTGACTAACGCACGGCCCAGCCTTTCCTGGCTCACCTGGCTCCTGGCCCTGTGAGTGCCCATCTTCATTAGGGGCTTCAGCCACCCATGGGTGAGACCCAGGGAGGCAGAGAAGCCAGAGAGGGACAGACGTCAGAGCGGGCACTGACCCCAGGACCACGTGCCCTCCGCTGGCCCAGGGCTTGTGGGTGCCATGGAAACCGTGGCTGGAACAGGCCGAGGCTGTTCGGGCAGGGAGGGGGAGGCGGCTTGTGTGGGGAAAGTTTTTGGCCCTGTGTCCAGCATACACTGCAGTCAATCACCGTGGAGTGCCTAATAACAGATGTGGCGATTAAGCCGGAAGAACACTGTCTCTACTTTTTCATTCCTATTTCAGAGAATAACCCAGCGCCTCATTCAACCTTCCATGGCGCTGACGGTTGAACTGGACATCACCACGCCAAAAGCAGATTTTTGTGCAGGAGATTTCTTCTGAAGTCCTTATCAGACAAGAACACCACCGGAAGCTAGACACCGGTGCCTTACCCTTAATCCTAGCTACTCAGGAGGCTGAGATTTGAGGATCATAGTTCGAAGCCAGCCTGGGCAGAAAAGCCCATGAGACTCTTATCTACAGTTAACCAGCAAAAAGCCAGAAGTAGAGTTGTGGCTAGAGTATCACTTGAGCTAAGGGATTGTGCCCAGGCCTGAGTCAAATGAACACTTTCTGTTTTTTTGCTCCTGAGTCCA
This sequence comes from Dipodomys ordii, assembly GCF_000151885.1. NCBI lineage: Eukaryota > Metazoa > Chordata > Mammalia > Rodentia > Heteromyidae > Dipodomys > Dipodomys ordii. Next base: position 11,398,904 of record NW_012267243.1, on the reverse strand, counting down.
TCAGGTTTAAATGACACTGCTTATTGCAAGAAAATTAACATTAGCTTTCAACCTTAGAAAGGTTTCAAATAACTTGAAGCCACAATACATTACCATACCTTAATGAGATAAATTATCTTGAAAAAATTAATTACATCTAGAAAGGTCTGTGTTTGATTGTGACAGTCTAAGTCAAATGTCTTCATTAGGATTCCTTTTCTGTCCTTTCACATGATAAACATGAGCCTGTTTTATCTGTTAAAAAAATTAACCTCAGAATTGAATGACTGGAAACAGGTAAAGCTATACATTCTCTGTCATAAGAATACATGACTAAGTACTTTTTCTTGAGCTTACTGGTGGTAAGGGCAGAGTCTATGTAATTGTGGGGTCTTGGGATATGGCTATGTTCAGTAGTTTAGAGTTTGAACCCATATTTATATCATAATGATGACTTTTCTTTGTGTTTATCTAAGTGTAGGCACACACCAATTTTGTGACATTATTGACCTGTCTCTTAATGTAAATTCGGAGTAATCAGGATATTTCAGATAAAATTTCTAGTTGGCTGGATTGTTAATTTTCTTTTAACCTGATCCATGAAGCAAATGACCCAGAAAACACTTAAAATTGCATTGCAGTTCTTGTATTAGTAAAGCATAACTTTAACCATGTGATCAAATTAACCCAAAGAAACAGTTGTTTGTATTTTACCTTTGTAAATATAGATGCACAAGCATGCATGAAGGCAGTAATGACCTTAATGGCTTGCTCTATTTGTTCCCTCAACTTAAACCTCATGTTTGCAATTCACTTTTGCTATGTTTATCCATATTTTCCCCATTGATGTTTCTTGTGGAATATAAAATCAGCAACTGGCAGATCCCAATCTTGCCATATTGAAAACTGTTTTAAGAAATTATCTTTATGATCAGCTTGAGTCTAAACTGAAATCTCCTAGGTACCGAGGGAAGAAAGATGATTTGGGCAAAGTTACTTTTCCTCAAGGTTATCCGGTTGCTGGAAAAGTGAAGCTTTTCTTTGTCCTGTGCATTGGGAGATCTTCTAGGTTGATGCAACTCATGTTTTCTCATCAGTTTCATTGTGGAGGAAGACATTTCTTTACATTTATGGAGAGGCCTTGAAAATAAAATAGATTCTGGGCCACTGCAGAGCGACTGTGACCCCAAAGCTCCCCATAGAGCATCTGGGCCTGTCTGTCATGGGGTCTGCTAGTTTATCATCTCTCTCCTCATCCTACAAATTGTCTGTGACTCACAGGATGTGAGCCCTTCACTCCTCTCAGCCTCCCAGCTCACTTCCCAATGTGCTGGGCATGTTTTGTGACCTCAAGACCCCTAGTTTTGGTCTCTAACTCATTAACCTTCATGGATTACTGTCTTACAGATGAGGAGGGGGGAAGGAATGGCAGACGAGACAAAGCCATGGCTTTATTTCCATGGTCCTTAGAATCTAATTGAGGAGATGAAATGCAAAAGATGGCCAGCAGCACATGCAGTAGAAGAGTACAGGGTGAAGGATGAGGAAAGCAGCATCCAGTAGAGATTTCTTTGCAGTTCCTCCTAATACAAGAGGGAAAAAAAACCCTAAGGAATCTTTTTACTCATGCCAGAATCCATTATTAGCTAGGTCTGGAATGTGAAAATACATTATTACAAGGAGACAGGGAGCTTATGTGATGGTTTGAATTTCAAACAATTAGAGAGGCTTAGGGTCGATCCCAGGGAATCACCGAAATGAGTCATAGGCCTTGGCTAATTAGCAGGATAGGAGAATATATTCCAGGAAGGAAACTATTTCCATCCTCCATAGCTTCTTCAATGAAGATTGTCTTTGTATGTAGCTCAAATCCATTAGATTTTATTCTTCCTTTTTATATGAAGCAATTAGGAAGTTGAAAACCTTGAACAAATGACAGTACCAGAGTTTATGGAGCCTTTGGCATGCCAGGAGCATACTTTTGATGACCTATAGTTTCCAAGATGTACAATAAAGTGGAGGTGTTGCTATTAGAGATTTGGAAATTAAAAAAAAAACAATGAGGGAAACTCAGCCAAAAGGAAAGGATATTTGATAGGGACGGAAGAAAAGAGATCAAGGGAAATGTCAGAGGTAGCAAAGCCCGTGGCCCTGCCAAATTCACAGCGCTCAGTTTTAGTTCCAGCATCTTGAGCTGCCTTGGTTCACATTGCCCTTAGACAAAGCCACAGCTTTGTTTTCTAAAGATTAGAGTTATCAGAACATGCCTGCAGGTTTGTAGTTGTAAATTGAGTAAATAAACATCTGAAGGTTGTCACACATCCTTTTATTTTTCATTTTGTCTTTTCCTAACTTCTTTGGTCAAGTCCACTTGTGGGCCTTTTCTCTGACCGTTCTGTTCACTCATTGATTCATCGCTTCATTCATTTGCTCTCCTTTCTGCCAGGCGCTGTCCTAGGTACCAAGGGTGCTACAGGGAGCCGAAATGGTATCATTGCTTGGCAGATGCTGAAGCATGTCTTTCCGTCGGTGCTCTCTTTACCTGTTAGCCAAATCACCTCCAGGCCCGGATCTTAGCTGTACCTTTGATCACAGATTAAGAAGATCTGAATTCCCATGAGCTATTCATTTTCAGAATAAAAAGCAGCACTATTTACAAGTTGCTTGATTGAAGTCTGACTCTCTCTCTCTCTCTCTCTGTACTAGTTTCGTTTGCTCAAAGCTAGTGCTCTACCACTTAAGCCACAAATCTACTTCTGGCTTTTTTGGTGCTTAATTGGAGATAAGAGTCTCACAGATTTCCCTGCCTGGGCTGACTTTGAACCACAATCCTCATAGCTCAGCCTCCTGAGTAGCTAGGATTACAGATGTGAGCCACCAGGGCCCAGCCAGTCAGCTATTTTTTAAAGGTCAATATTTTATATCTGTACTCTTTGGAGTGACATCAGCCAAAGGGGAGGGAGGAAAAGTTATTGAGTCTTTATTATCTTTGAGTAAAGCAATTCATGTTATTGGACAAGTTGACAAGATCTTGAATTTTGACCCAATATTAGCAGAAGCAAAAGCAATATAGGAAATAATTTTGTGACCTTCTGAATGCCTATATTAGTTTCTCTGTACCACATCATGATCTCCTAAAATTAGAGTATTAGACCAGTGTCTACACAAAGGCTATGTTCACAAAAAGTCAATGTTTCGTGAGCATTCAGGAGGTCAGTAAGAATGGCAAGGAAAATTATAACTCTCCTGTCAAGTTTGCCAATCACGTTGTTCTTGGCTTTTGTGGCTGGAAGGGAAGTAAAGCAAGGAGAAGGCGTGGCCTGCCAGAGAGTAGTTCTAAACCGAGCCAGACCAGAATTCACCCTACCACTATCTTCCTGTCCCTACACCATCTAGGTCCTGGGTGTCATTACAAATGGAGGAGGCCAAATCAGGGGCCCCAGGGCAAGCAGGAGAGAGAAAAGAGGAAATAGTCCAGAGAAAGGCTTTTAATTTTTTTTTTTTATCAATATGAGATTGTTCTCCAACAGTGTCTCAGGGTCAGACAGGGTCACTTCTTGAATACAAGATCTGTCTGATACCACAGGAAGTGGCCGGTGCTAATTCAGCATGGGGAATTTTATCTACTAAAACAAAGCCCTATTTTAAGAGCCATGAAGTTGAGGTTTGGGTTGTGGCTTTTCGTGTGTGTGTGTGTGTGTGTGTGTGTGTGTGTACACTCCTCGAGGAAGCGGAGGTGGGAGAAGAGGCTGCCCAAGCATTTTCTTCCAAGTGTCCTAACCAAAAACAGCTTTGAATAATTACGTCGTTCCCCTACTGTGTTCCTTAGCCGTTTCCTTTCATTTTTCTTCCTTGGAATCTTCAAAGTTTTTGACCTTATGGGCCTAAAACCACAAGGATGAAAGTGTTCAGATTCCCTTTTGGCAGGGCCTGCTGCTGGGCATGCCTGTGGTGCCGGCACATTCTGGTTTGGATGAGCAGTTTGACGCAGCGTCTGCAGGGAAGGCCGGCAGTAGACTCACCAGCACCACTGTTGGGGGTTTTCTTCTTTGGGAGACATATGCACAGAACAACGGTGGAAAGACGTTCTTTACTTTCTAATTCATATTCTGTTTTTATCAGTAGGTAGCTTAGTCGCTTGAAGAAATTGATATTGGATGGATTTGCATTTTAGGAAGCATTTGCTCCTACAGTACACAAAGGGGTTGGTATGTAGAGACTCTGACTGCTTTCCCTGTTGGGAAGGTCACTAGGTTGGATGTTCAGAGACCAGGTTCTGGGTTTGAGTTACTGCACCACTCACAGACCAGCTCTGGGACCCTAAACAAACATCGTAACTTGGGTTGTTAGCAATTTCATCCATAAAGTGAGAAGATTTGAATGGGACCCTGGGACTGTAATGTTCTGCTCTCCCTGCAATCCAGCACATGCAGAATGCTCTAGAAACTTTGGGGAGTAAAATGGATACTTAAAAACCTTAATAATAGACCCTTTGAAATAACTGCTGTGTGTGTGTGTGTGTGTGTATATATGTGTGTGTGTGCGTGCATGTGTGTGTGTGTGCATGTGTGTGTGTGTGTGTCCATATTGGAAGGCACATAGATTGGTCAACTGAGCCCTAATTATGAAAATGTCAGTATCTGAAGCTTGGCTTAGTGAGCTAGAGGATGGGGGGTTGGGGAGAAGGTCGCCTGCTGGTTTCCTGACACTGCACTTTGGGAAGGCTGTTTGTTGCTCAGAGAGACCTTGCACGGCCTTAAATTCCTGTCATTGACCCCGATCTTCCTCACGGAGAAGGAGACGCCCAGGGTTCTGATGAGGCTCGAGCAGCCTGCCCTTCATCCAATGATTATATTTGCTCTTCTAAAAAGTCCTTATTATAGTTTGATATTTCCTCCCTAAAGAGAATTTTCCTTCTTTTGTCATTTTGTTGCCAATAGTTTGCTTTTTTCTGCTTCTGTTGTACAATGGGATTGGTCAAATCTGAAATGTGTATCTCTTTTTTTAAGTTGAGGAAACAAGAAGCATTTTCTAGTCCATTTTTCTCAATTTCAGTCTTGAATTGCATGAAGTTTCATAAGCTGATTGTTTGATGTTAGCTCATTTGTTGCTTTGGATTTCTGTGCTTTGGGATCTTGTCCAAGAAAATTCTTGCCTATGCCAGTGTCCCAAAGCATTTTCTGTATGTCTTCCTCTAGAAATTTCAACATTTCAGGTATTAAATTGAAATCATTCATCTATGTTAGCTGGTAATTACAACCGGTGAGACATAGAGATGTAGCGTCATCCTCTGCATAGATACACAAATTTCCAAACACCACTTATTGGAAAGACAGTTTGTCTTTTGGAGAAGGGACATTTTCCTTGAAGATTACTTGGTTATAGATATTAATTCTAGACTATCTGTTTTATCTCTCTAGTCCATATTTCTGTTTTTATGTTACTACTATGCTGTTTTCATTCCCTTTGTATTTTTAATATGTCAGAAAATGTCATGACTTTGCTTTGTTATTTTTCCTCATTATGACTTTGGCTCTTTGTTTTTTTTAATTCTTTTGTAGTTCCATATAATTTTAGAGTTATTTTTTCTACCTTCATAAAGAATGTCATTGGTACTTTCATAGAGCTTGCATTGAATATGTAAATGGTTTTGGCTATTATGGACATTTTATCTATCTATCTATCTATCTATCTATCTATCTATCTATCTATCTATCTTTCTATCTATCTACCCATCCATCCATCTATCTGTCATCTTTAGATCTATATGAGTTGAACCTAGGGCATTGTGTATGTTAAGGAAATACTCTAAAACTTGAGCTACATTTCTAGCTCTATCATGGACATTTTATCAATGTAGATTTTTCCAGTCCATGAACATGGGATGTCTTTCCAGTTTTCTGTCCTCTTCATTTCTTTTACCAATGCCTTATAATTTTTATAGAAGTCTTATAATCTTATTAGAAGTCTTATAATTTTAATATATAAAACATATTTATATACTTTTTATAGTTTTATAATTTTCATAGAAGTCTTTCAACTCTTTTGTTAAATTTATATTTATTATGTTTCACTGTGATTGATTTCTTGACTTCCATTTTAAATAACTTGCTATTGTCATATATATATAAAACAGTAGCACTGGGAACCAGTGGCTCACACCTATAATCCTGACTATTCAGGAGGCTGAGATCTGAGGCTCTTTGTTCACAGCCTGGGCAGGAAAGTCGATGAGACTCTAATCTCCACATAATCACAGAAAAACCTGGAACTGGTGGCTCAAGTAGTAGAATGCTAGCCTTTAGCAAAAGAGCTCAGACAGTATCCAGGCCCAGAGTTCAAGTCCCAGAACTGGCCAAAACAAACAAACAAACAAAAAAAACCCGTACATACACACATACACACCCCCCAAAAAAAACCCCAGCAGCAGCACTATGCTTTTATATGTTGATTTTGGATCCAACAGATTTGCTAAAATTGGTATAATAGTTTTTTTTTAGGGAATCTTTGGATCTCTCTCAATAAAATCATAGCAACTGCAAACTGTGATGATCTGACTTCCCATTTTTTCATTTGGATGCCATTTAAAAAATTTTCTCCTGCCTGATTTCTTTGACTAGGACTCTAGTACTAAGTTGAATAAAAGTGGTGAAAGTGGATATAATCGTCTTATTCTAGATCTTAAGTGAGAAACTCTTTAATATTTCAGTATGATGTCAGTTGTTGGCTTTTTATATATGAGTTTTGTTAAATTGAGAGGAATTCCTTCTAAACCTAATTTGTTCATAGTTTTTTTTTATCATAAAGGAATGTTTAATTTTGTCAAATAAGTTTTCTATATTTTTAAGATATACATATAGTTTTTTCCCATTCTGTTGATTTGATGTATTTTCTTTTAGCATGTGTATAATGCATATTGATTTGAATCCTTGTATCACTGGAATAAATCCCTTCTGATTGTAGTGAAGAATCTTTTTTAAAAAACTTTTTTGTGCTGGTACTGGGAATTGAACTCAGAGAGTTGATTATCATCCTTGAGATTTTTTATTCAAAGTTGGTGCTTTACCTTTTGAGCCACAGCTCTACTTTCAGCTTTTTTGATGGTTAATTGGAAATAAGAGTTTGATGGATGTGTCTGCCCATAGTGGCTTTGAACCATGATCTTCAGATCTCAACCTCCTAAGTAGCAAAATTACAGGCATAAGTCTTTGAAACAAGAGTGAATAGTCTTTTTAATGTGACTTGGTATAATTTTTTGTGAATTTTTGCATCTGCATTCTTCAGGAATATTAACCTATAGCTTTATTTTTTTATTTTTTTGTTAGGGCCTTCTCTGGTTTTGGTATAAAGTGATTCTTGCCTCATAAAATGAGTTTGAAACAATTTTCTCACTTTTATCTTTTTTGGAATAAGTAAAGATTATTATTAGGCTTTCAAATGTTATATCAGATTTCAGATAGCAGTGGAGTTCTCTGGTCCTAGGCTTCTTTGATGAGACTTTTTATTAGTGATTGAATCTTATTGTACATTATAGGTCTGTTCAGATTTTCCATTTCTTCATAGTTCAATTTGGTATAACCTTTGTGTCTAGGAATTTCTCCATTTCCTTCAGATTATCAAATTTGTTCATGTAAGCTTTCCACGGTTTTCATGGATATTTAGTATTTCTGTGGTATACGTTTAACAACTCTTTTTTTTTTTGTCTGATTTTATGTTTTTGAATGCTTTTTCCCCCCTTAGTTTAGTTAAAGGTCTGTTCATTTTGTTTATCTATTTGAACAATTAGTTCTTGTTTCACTGATTGTTTCTATTGTGTTTCAAGCCTATTTAATTTATTGTTGCTCTCATCTTTACTATATCTCTCCTCTAGCTTTGTGTTTGTCTTCTTTTGTTTCTTGATTTCTTTGAGGTGCAGAATGTGTGACCTGCAGCTATTGAATGGAATATTCCATACATACATGTTAGGCTCATCTAGGCTGGGCTTTCACGCTGCCATTTCTTTGCTGAATTATCTCTTGTCCCAATGAATTGCCCATCACTGAAAGTGGGATGTTAAGATTTCTTACAGTTTAAGTTTATAGACTGTCAAATCAGGGATAACCATAAAAAACTAGTTCAAATGCAGGAAAATAGAAGGAACATTTATTTGAAAAACAACAACAACAACATTTAGATAAAGAAGTAACTCAACAAAGACCTTGGAACCCATTCTTTAATGGTGTATGACTGACCTGCAGCCCAGGAAAGGTGAAGGAGTTCTCCAGTCTGCCTTGAGGAAGGTCAGTTTTTCTGGACAGATACACTAAGTGGTCAAGGGTAAATGGCAGGAAAATCTGGGGCAGGGTGGAAACAAAACAAAACAGCAGATGCGCCTTAAAACAGAGGCTCTGGTGAGGTCATTCCTCTAGGCATAAAATAACAGACTGTAATTAGAAGAAGATGGGCTGCTGCCAGGAGTTGGAATACTTGGGGAAGATTTCAGAATCATTGCAGATGGCTCCTTTTGTGTATAACTCCTATTAAGAACATCAACAAAATGGTGGGCATTGTCAGGTGGGCATTTTTATTTGGAAGTATAACAAAGTAGTTGATATAGAAATACTTTGGTGTAGTCCCATTGGTTTTCCATTTCTGCAGAATAGACTTCAAAACCTAGTGCTTCAAACAACAAACACTGTTAACTCACCTTTTCTGAGGGCCAGGAATTTGGGAGCAACTTAGCTCTTCACTCTGGTTCAGTCTCCTGATGTTTGGGTCAGAATGTGAACAGAAGCTATAATGATGTGAAGGCCTGACAAGGGCTGGAGCTCTCACTTCCAAGATGGCGCTCACTGTCTGTCTCTCCTGGGGGCTGCTTCAGGGCCCTAATAACTCCTATGGAATTGAGATCCAAGAAGTACGTGAAGCCAGAAGGTCTTTTCTGACCTGGATGTGGAAGTTCTGCTCTGTCCATTCTATAGTTTCTCCTTGGTTATCCCAAGTTCATTCAGTGTGAGAAGAGTTGTTCAGGCAGGGAACATTGGCACCCATATTGGACACCACAATCACAAACAGGATATATTGGTAGTTATTAGAGCATAGGTGAGGAAGAAAAAGAGTAAACTTCGTAAAGGAGTTTTTCTTTTTTGTAGGCCAAGAAAATTAGGATTCTTCCGGCTGAGAAGGGGGGATAGTGTTGAGGTATCGGAAATAGTAAGAGGTTTAGGGAAGTAAACATAATTTTATTCATGAGAAATACTGTTCCAAGTTTACTTTTTCTTGTAAAAACACTTATTTTCCTAGCCTAGTAGGAGACAGATTAAATCTAGAAAACAGAACTGGGGCTGGGCACTGATGGCTTATACCTAGCTACTCAGGAGGCTGAGATCTGAGGACTGAGGTTCAGAGCCAGCCTGGACAGGAAAGTCCATGAGTCTCTTATCTCCAATTAAGCCAGAAGTGGAGGTGTGGTGGCTTCAATGATAGAGCAAAAGCCCTGATTTTAACCCCTATTATTTAATGGCATTTGCTCAATACAGGTCTCACTGATATAAGTCCTAATTTTATTTTTGTCTCAGTTCTGCTAACTCTTTCAGTGGTTGCTCATCTGCTTTGTGTTTTTTGGGATACCACCCTTGGTAGGTTGTTCCAGCTCATACCTGAGTGTAGCACGCTCCATCCAGACTTCCTTCTATATGTAAGAGGTGCCACGCAAGGGTTTCTTGCTCCTCTTCTTTATGAACTATTGGTTCAAGTCTGACCCCTATCATGAGGCTACACAGCTTGTGTTGGTTTCTATTCCCTTTTAAATTCCTGGCAAGATATTTCTAAATTAAATCATTTGACAAATAAGCACACTTTGTTTACCAATTTTCTCCCTAGGAGATTTTAAACAAGGGAAGACATCATACCTTAATGTCACAGTAGCTTCTATATTTTCTTGTGTATAGATCTTTCTTTTGTTTAGACCACCTACAGAATAACTGGGGTTAACTTATTCAGGAGATGAGGTTAGATTCTTTCTATGATCCCACGCAATCCCCTCTCTCTGCCAGTATCGGAGCTTGAACTCTGTCCTTTAGCTGTTTTTCTCAAGGCTGCCATTCTACCTCTTGAGCCACAGCTCCACTTCTGGTTTTTTGGAGGTTTATTGGAGATATGATTCTCATGGACTTTCCTGCCTGGGCTGCCTTTGAATCATGGTGCTCAGATCTCAGCCCCTGAGAAGCTTGGATTACAGGTGTGAGCCACGTTTTTGCTCTCTGTCACCTTGCGCATCATGCCGTACTGGAAAGTTCATGGTTGTTTGCTGTGGCTGTTTGTACCATCTCCCTCAGAGCTTGGTATCACCAGTACCTCCCCTAGTTTTTGCTCAGTGTGAAGAGCCTGAGAAATGCTAGGAACACTGTTTAACACTCACTGCATGCTGATGTACAGGAATTTGGAGGGAATTGTTTATAGGATGATTATAAGTTTATTAAATGGGATGTGGCAGTGCTTTTTAAAAAATAATTATACCGGTATCCTTAGAACCTCCTTAGGAATATTTTTGGCTGCCACTAACAAATATTAATTTGCTTTAGAATATATTTTACTGTCAAATCTGATGTTAGCAAAATGACCTGAGTTCCTTCACACAGAACATGAGAAGCAGATAGAATGTTTGGAATGAATAGTCAGGCTTGGATAATGGATTATGCTAGGCTTGTGCTTTTGTTTAGATGTTAAATATTTCCCAAAGACTGGTGCCCAGAATGTCACTATTAAAAGAGGTGATGGAGCCTTTAAGGGGTGGGGTCTAATCAGAGGTTTTAGGCTCATAAAGGGGCTTGTAGAGCATGGGACTTCCTTTCTCATATTCATGGCTGTCTCCTCTGTCCTGTGTTCTTGCCATGAGGTACGTGTTGCCACAGGCTCCAGGTAACAAGACCAATTCATCATGGATTAAAACCCATCAGCCAAAACAGAACTGTCCCCCTTTCATGTTCATTAGCACAAGGCTGATTCACATATTTTAGAAGATGAAGATAGAAATACCCACCGTCCTTAAAGAGTCCTTCTGCTAGCAGTCATAGTTCCACTGAAAGTCCTCCTCTGAGGCTGGTCACTAGGCAACTAGCAGGTGGTGATCATTTGACAATGTTAATGCGCTGAAGCTGGGCTCACCCTACTTTGCTCACAGACTTGAAACCCTAGGAGGAAGAAGACTATGGAGAAAGAAGGCATAGGTAGGTTGTAGAAAACTCTGGCAGAGTGACCAAATAAAAACAGGCAGCTTTTCTTTTTTTCTTTGTTGGTCATGGGGCTTGAAGTCTGGGCCTGGGCGCTGTCTCTCAGCTCTTCAGCTCAAGGCTAGTGCTCTACCACTTGAGCCACAGTGCCACTTCCGGTTTTCTGGTGGTTCATTGGAGATAAGTCTCATGGCCTTTCCTGCCCGAGCTGGCTTTGAACTGCGATCCTTAGATCTCAGCCTCCTGAGTAGCTAGGATTACAGGAGTTAGTGGCGCCTGGCACAGGTAGCTTTTCTAAACCAGAGTTAAGAAGAAAAATGACTGATCTTAAGCAAGAAATTAGTTTTAATTTAGGGGATTGTGAGAAGACCTTAGAAGATACACAATAAGCTTGAGGAAGAAAACTGGGTGACAAGCACTTCAGTTATTTCCATGTAACCATTAGATCCTAGAAAGGTAATAAACGTTAGAGCCCAAAGAATTGTTTAGAATCATTTATCCCTCTGTTGTTGCAAAAATAAATTAGTCAACAACCCAGCATTTATTTCTCCTTAAAACATGGATAAAGAAACTTCTGCCTATTATTAGAGCCAAGACTCATTCATTATAAGGATTTTATTCAACCTGATTATTTATCGAGCCTTTTGTGGAAGAATTAGCCAAGCCTGCCTTCCAAGCAGAGTTTAAGGCAGAAAGAGTTAACTCGGTAGGCTGCTTCCTCTTTCTAATAGGAGCACTTTAGCAATGCTAATCAGTTATACTGATTTTCTGTTTTGATTTTTTCCCATAATAATTAAGTGAATGATCTGGGATGCAATCAAGTTTGGCACCAGGGGGTTCATGCAAATAACATTTATTTTCCATTTAAAATTTTAATAAATGGAATCATAGGAAAGTTATTTGAAGATGAAGACTGAGTGGATGAGGTTAGCTTAACACCCAATTTAGAACAGTAAATATATTCAAAATGTCTATTACAATAAAGCAAATCATCATTATGTTTCCCTTCTTTGATTGAAATAATGTTTTTAATGTATTTTGCTTTTATTTGGAAACCAAAAAATTAGAGAATTAGAGTGTTAGATTATTGAGCATAGAAGAGACAAATGAAGAAACAATGTATTGAACTTTTCCCCTCTCAGAAAAGGCATAAAGAAAAAAAAATGGTATCCATATTTACTCTCCAAAACCTTTAGACAAATATAAAGAAAATATGGAGAAAACATATGTACTGCTCAGTTGGATTGTATATCGGGACTTTTACCCAACAAGATAGAACAAAAGGACAATCTATGTTTCCAAAATAGTGTTTCTAAAATTACTTATAGTTTGGTAGTTTATTTTTGAGATATCTTATTTCCTGACTGTATGTATCAACTGCATAACTTTCCCAGTCTGAACCAGCTTATGTGAATTATCATGATCCCTGTACCATGCTTGAGAAGGAAGCTTTTGACATTTTATTGTTTAATAAAGATTGTTCTAGAACTCAGCTCTTTCTAGTTTTAATTGGAAAACTGGTTTGTGCTGAAAAGATGAAGTTTACAAAAATACACACCCGTGTCTTTTACTGGACTGGTATTTTCCCTTCCACGCATTCACATGTGGCTATGCAGCGCAGTTTGGTGTTTCCGAAGGCTGAATGTGAAGAGCTCTGGGCCGGAGGCCCAGTCCTACCCTCTGTCCTGACACCCTGCTTCACAGGTCCATCGATCAGCTGCAAAGAAGAACAAGAAAAACCAGCCTCTTGCTTTTGACATCAAAAGTGAACCCAAAGCTTATTTCTTTTTCTTGGCAGTTTGATTCACTTGTGGCAATTTCTAACTTCACAGACTAAACATTTCTAATTGGAAAATGGGTAGTTTGATCTGAGATGGTGAGTCAGGAAATAAACTCCCAACTTGGGGTTATTGATTGTGAGAGGGTGGTAGATTACTGCTCACCAGCTACTTTTGTCTTTGAGGGGAAAAAAAATGAAGTTAATGTATATATTTCACACTTCATGGACATGTATCCTGACAAAGAAAAGCTATGAGGCTGAGAGGTATTTGCTCTGCTTAGTTGTTACAGCCCAATGCATTCAAGACTTTTCTTTTTCTAAAGGCTGAGGGTAAATTATGTCCTTAGTTATAGAATGGGGACAATAAAAACTATTTCTTGAGCAAGTTGCTGTGAAGATGAGATAGTTTGTATGAGGGGTTCAGTATGTGTGTGGTGCACAGCAATTAGTTAGGAAATATAAACTCTTATGGCTTATCAGCAGCAGCATTGTATTATTATCATTGTCACCATCATAATTGTCATAGACATTGTCAAAGTTGCTATCATCACCTTTATGGTCAGCCTTATCATCTTCACCATCCTCATCATCACCATCATTGTGGTCATTATCCTCATTCTCATCTTCTATTCATTCCTGTTAGATGGAACCACTTTGTTGAGTTATATAATATTAAATTTCATAAATGTGAGCCTGTAAGAGATACCTATCTTGTTTATTCTCTAAGTCATATTTTGGCTACCTACTTTTGTTTTAAATGTGGGGTTCTTTAGTGATTAATCATACCTTTTTAGAAGATTTTACTACTTCTCCTTATGCCTTACATTAGTTTTTTTTTAAATTAAACTGAAAATTGTCTAATACCTTATCCCAAATAGTTTTCTTCTGTTATAGCCTTTCTGGAATCAGAGACAAATAACATCACATGGTACTTAAAATACTTGTCTTTCAAAATAGTCATGAAACAGAATAATTTAGTACTTCTTTTGTACATCTTCTGAATTTAAAAGATAAACTATATTCTAAATTTAGTTTTTTTGCTGTTACTGTTTATTTTTTATTTTTATTTTTTTTTGGTCGTGGGGCTTGAACTCTGGGCTTGGGTGCTGTCCCTGTGCTCTTCAGCTCAAGGTGAGCGCTCTAAGGCTTGAGCCACAGTGCCACTTCCGGTTTAATGGAGATAAGAGTCTCAAGGACTTCCCTGCCCAGGCTGGCTTTGAACCGTGATCCTCAAATCTCAGTCTCCTGAGTAGCTAGGATTATAGGCGTGAGCCACCGGCACCCAGCTGTTTGTTTTAGAATAATCTAACTTTTCAAACCATAAAGTCACTATTCAGAACATTTAGATCTTCAATACTAAAACCTCAGTCACTTGGTGGTGTGAGAACTTGATATAGCTTCTGAAATGTCAGCTGTCACCCAGAATGCAACTGCTTTAAGTCTCATCTCCTGGCCCATTTACAAGAGGCAGATTGGGGATATTTACTTTCCTTGTAATTGGTCAGTGGGTCAGATAGGTCTAATTCCACGTCCATTTTTATAGCTATGTGATATCACAGTATGACAATAAAGCTCTTCCTTCTTACTAAGTGCCAGGAAATGAACAAGTGCACCTCTGAGGTACCTGGCATTCCAACAGTTAAATTACATGCCCGGCACAATGGCAGGCTTACAGAAGACGTTTAATAAATGCTTACAGGTGGCTTCACTTGAATACCTCACAGGAACCTAACCTGGGCTTTTCTTTGAGAGAAGGAAGGCTTCTCAACTCCCATCACACGGAGAGGCTGATTGTGCCCCACTGGGTTAGAGCGGAAGTCTTTCCTCTCATAACTCCTCCATTTAGCTGTCAAGCCCTGCTACCTCCTGAGTTCCCCAGAGTCCCTCTCCTCCTGCCAGCCAGGTGTGTTTCTTGGTTCACTCCTCTTGGGGATATCTTACTGGTGTCTCTCACAGTCTGCCCCGTGTAGCCAGAGTTCTCTTCCAGAATCACTGTGTACACTTTAGTTCTCTTCATCTTCGAGTGAAGGCTCATGTGTTGCAGTGGTGGACATAGCCTGTTGTGACATGCCCAAGTCTCTTTAGTTAGCTGTTGTCTTTCTGTTAGGTGAATTAATTGGAGTTCTATTGATGCACCTGCTTCTCCCCCGCTGCCCCCGAGCCCTGTGCCTGGAACTTGGAATATCCTTCTGGAAGGTCTGCTGACCAGCTTACCCATTCTCCAGGCTCCCAGATAAATTGATATTTGTTTTTCCCTAATAGCCTCATGCTTTAATTTCGCAGACATGGATCATTCAACAGCTTTATACTTTACACTTTTTATGTACACCTTTTTAAACAACATATATTCAATACTGGAGTTTGAGTTGAGGACCTTTGTTGTATTTTCTGCCCAAGAGTTATAACACTTAAATTACATGTTAGTTGTTTTCAGAAAAGGTCTTGCATTGTTTTTCCTCAGGAATAGCCTCCAAAAGCGACCCTTCTATCTCCCCCTTCCATGTAGCTGGGATTACAGACATGACCCACCATGTATGCCTTTCTTATTTGTTAGAAGAGTGTGTCACTAGATTTTTCATTTTCTTTTCTTTTTTCTTTCTGGGATAGCATTGAACCACAATCCTCTAACTCTCTCTTCCATGTATGTAGCTTGATTACAGGTATATACCACCATGCCTGACCCTTTATTTATCTGTTAAAGAATGTATGCTAAGATAGTGTATTTTGTTCCTATTCAGCAGTAGAGAGAATAGAACCTATATTTAATAAATTTGTGTCATGATTACTAAATTCTCAGCATCTCAGTGGGCAGGGAGGACTCGCTGGTAATTTGTACAGTTGGTTATTTGTTTGGGATCAGGTAGGCATTTGGAACATGTTGACCAAACTCTCAGTGTGAGTCTCAGCTGCCCCTCTCCAGACTCAAAGGAGCTTCTGTTTCCTCATTCGTTTTCTGGGACCAGTGAGGCTAGATTCCTCTGCAGGCTTTCTTCCTCCAGAAGGAAAGATGCCTGGTAAGGGATCTGGAGGCCTGTGTTGCTGTGTGTGGTTCTGGGCGATTGCTTTCATGTCAGCTGGCGTGGCTGAGAAGGGCTTTTGTGGTGGTGTCAGTGATGATCTGCACATTGTAGTCGTTTACAAAACAGCCAGCATCCCGAACAACATGAGAAACACCTTTCTCTCATGGATTAGGAAATCTGGTGGCCCTGGCTACATCAATGCATGGATTGTTTCACATATTTCTGCCCAAGTGAGGACTGGGACTGAGTACTTGTTCTACTGCAAAGAATTCAGATGAGTGTTTTAATGCGCCTCTTTTGATTTGTTTCAGATTGTTCTTCAAAAAGGAAAAATGGAGTCATGCCTGGGCTTTATCTGCTTATTGTTGTGCTACTGGATTGGGAAGGCATCGCCTTTGAATCTTGAAGACCCCAATGTGTGCAGCCACTGGGAAAGGTAACAGTCCTGAAAGAGGCCAGAGGAGAGGCCGCCTGCGTGTTGATCAGCATCAACCTGAGGAACATTAGACATGGAGAAGAGATGGCAAAGTGGCTTTCTGTCAACGTCTTTGGGAATATTGAGTGGTGTTATGCAACTTATAGAATATATATAATAGTATATTATTAATCATATTACATATACATTATAGGATATATATTCTATATAGGGAACATATGTTGATATATGCATACATACAAATCATGTAAAAAATGAGATATATCTAATTCTGAAACAGGTCCAATAAGAAGGTCCAGGGAAAACACTAAAAAGTCCATCTCAATTAGAATGAAGTGTCCACAGTCTTGTTCCTACTCTGAATCTATTTGCAGTGATTTTGAGTCTGGATTTGCGTCTGGGAGTGAGAACAGGGCAGAAGGCCTTCTAGCTGCATCCCTACTGATATCCGGACATTTCTTTTCAATAAAGTCATGCCTTGTTTTAATGCAGCAAGCATGATTCCAAAAAAAAATTGTACATAAAATTAAATGAAAAAGCATCAAATTAAATCATTACAAACGAAGGAGGCCTTAGTAATGAAAGCATCTCTGCAGAGAATCTTTAGGAAGATGTATAATTCTGGGAGTCATTGGTCCCTTCTCCCCACTCCTTTAATCTATTCTGAAAGGTTAAACTTGCCCAGATAGCAGGAATTCCTCTCAAGACCTCACAAAAGAAGAGAAGCTGCTCTTCGCTTAACCCTCACTTACTGATATAGAAGCGGTAGTAATTGAATCAGCAGTCCTGAAGCGAGCCAAGATAAGAAATGACGATTATTACCATAGCTGATTAAAGTAACAAGATAATTTAGTCAGATAAAATGTAATTAACCACTCTGGAATGTGGCCAAGTGCTGATGGCTCCCCTCCCACCACCTCCGGTTCTTTGACCTTAAATTAAATCTTGCTGGGTTTTCTCCCCGATAACACTTAAGAGGATAAAATCATGATGATGATATGTTTTTAGTGTGTTTGAGAGGATTAAACAAACAAGCAGAAAATATAGGGGTTTGCATCCCAACGGCGAAAATTGTGCAGAACTGGGATTAAATGCCTTTTTGTTTTATGTTGGAGGTTCTGAAAGGCCTGTAGTATATCTGGGTGGGGGATCAGAGGCGTAAGAGTGTCTGGAGGTGCTGGGACTCTTGATGACTCCAGACAGCCTGGCACCGGAAGTTCAATGCTGCTCACTGGTGATGGAAACGAAGTAGACCAGGCAGCGGAGAGGTGCCTTCTTCCCACCTGAAGACGTCTAGAGCAGTTGCCAATGACCATGGACTGTTATCGGTGGAGCTACTGAAGTTTAAGGAGCAGCTAGACACCTGCCAAAGCTGCAGTTTACGGCGCTCAGAAGAGGCAGCCCTGTTCAAAAAGTTTTCTTGCACGATACAAACGGGCCTCTTAAAAAGTGGCAACCGGATTTTCTGAGGATGGGTGCTTATTGGCAAATTAGGTGTAATCACTTACAAAAGTATCTGGCAGTCATAATTTGAAGACTGTTTACTACCATAGGAATAATGATAATGATATGCTGGTATGTTTCAGAAGCAATTGGAGATGTAGCTTACTTGGGAGAGCTCCTGTTTAACACGAGTAAGGCCCTGAGTTCAAACTCCAGTATGGCCAAAACCCCCACAACATTTCAGAAGTATATGCATGGCACATTCATAGCACAAAAAAATAAACAAAGCAAAGCAAAACAAAAAAAAAAACTTCAAAGAAACGAGACCCTGCAAAGATAAACAAACTGCTATTGATATTTGTTTTCCAAATTTATTAACATGATTAACAATGCTCTTAAAAAAAGGAAAAGGAGAGAAAGACTATATGGAAAGGGAAAAAAAGTGTAAAAATTAACTGATTCAGAAAAGAAATTTGAGTTGAAAAGACTTAGCACCTTTCTCTCACAAACCAAACTGAAAGGATCCGTTTTTGATGAATGTAGAAAGCACTGTATATTCAGTCAGTTCTGAAGGGGGCTTTATTGTGAAAATTGTAATGAGAAAGTCAACATTGAGGAGAACTGTTCAACATAGTGGATTTTATACTCTACTATCCCCACACATAGAACTTTATCTTTGTTTTTATTGTGTGTGTGTGTGTGTGTGTGTGTGTGTGTGTGTATGGTGCTGGGGATGGAACAGGTCTATACACCTGCTAGGCAAGTACTTGACCCCTGGGCCACAAACTCCAGAGCCATAGCAGGTTATATTAACCATTTATGCCTTGACCTTTCTCAGGTAGTAGGCTCATTGAGGGCTAGAACTGCATAGTATTTGCTCCAAATTCTTGTTTAATTAGAATACTATTTTGATGACTCTTTTATACAGAAGAGCCTCTTTTTATCTTTACCCATACAGCATCCTGCAAGTGTACATTATTGGTGAGCGGTAAGTGGCAGGAAGAGGAAATTTAATGTACTCTAACATTTCCTCTTATGAAAGGCATCTTCCTAGTTGGTAGAAATGAGTGAAAACAGTTTTTCATTGGGTTATGGAATCCATTCCCCAACCCACTGCAAATAAAATTGTCCAGGTTCCATTGATCAATAGACCTGAAGATCATAACACAGCTTTTGCAATTTCCTGAGATTCTCACATCAGGTCTGCTTCTAACTAATTTACTTCACATGTGGAGCCTTGTAGCATGTGTATTTTGCCTAACTGGTATTAGTTTAGTGTGGGTTCTTTTCATTCTCATAGAGCTTAGATGTCATCTAGGACCTGACCTGTGTAGCTCTCCCACACTTAGCAGATGATCACTCTTCTCCACTAGAAATGTAACAGGGATAGAATACTGAAGACCTCAAGATCTGGTTATGTATAAGCAGCTGCTTAGCAAGAAAAAAAAATATTGGCAAGGAGTCTTGGCCTTTGCCCCAGTCTGAACCTCAGGTCACCACTGAAGTTCTGAAGAAAGTGTTCATGCAACATGGCATTCCAAGAACATTAAAATTTAGTCCTATATAGCTCAAGACAGGTTATCTGGCAGAATACAAGCAGCTGTCTGCTCTACCCCTGTTTGAACATGTATTTTCAAGGAGCATCTGGGGTCATCCATTGGGTCATAAAAGGTAGTCATTTAAAATGTCAAATAGAAAAGCCTTCTTCAACATCATCTCTCACCCTCACATTTTAAAATGAAATAATCAAGACTCAGGGAAGTGAGGCTCTTTGCTGACATCCACTCCGATTTTTAGCATTTGACCAAAAATTACCACCTTATCTTCTCCTAACTCAGTGATCTCAGTTGGGCCTGTGTCTTCTGCCACTCATGTATGGGGTGATATCAAATGACAATCTATCAACGATACAAACAAAACACAAAAAATATGAAAAGTGGGATTGTCTCCTGTATCACCTATCAAAACCCTAAGTACAACAACTATGAGAGACCAGCAACAGAAAAGACCCTACCGTTTGTGGGGCGAGCACCAGATTCTCTACTATGTCTACCTCAATTCTTCATGCTAGTGTTTCACCCTCCTCATTTCTTCCATACTGTTTCTAGGCATCATTCCCATTGAATTAACTTGGGCTATTGATTTGCTGCAAATGAGTTATATGTATGACCCATTTTGTCTGTTAATGTGAAGATTTTAGTAGAACTCATTTAGAGATTGAAAGCAAATAGAATAATTGTGTAGGGAAGAAGATTCTCTGGGGTTTCCTGTAGGCAGATATTAAGCTCCTGAGTATGCATTAGACTGTTGAAAGTTATGGAGTACAGCATTGACCGTTCTTCATATTTCATGGACATTTTCCTCTCACCTAACCCAGGCCCACAGAGTTGCATGTCTTTTCTCTAACAAGAAGCTATTGGGGAACTGTAATAGAAAATAGAATGTTTAAGTAGTGGCAAACCATTGCTATGAGTATTTCAAGTGACTGGCCGTTATGTTTAGAACCTTGTTTAAAGAACTTCCTATAGTTTTTTTTTCTTTTACTTCGATGCAGTGTGTATTCTTCTACTGCCCAAGAAGTAGGACAAGCACATGAAAGCAAATGATTCCAAAGTCCCACAAGAGAAATGTGTTCATTCTGAGTTTTCAAAATCAGTAGCAAAATGTACTCTGTTATAAATACTCCAATTGTCTCTTTACTGGGTAACCTGATTATGTGCATGCAGAGTAGCAGCTTTCTGTAAAAGGTCTTTATTATCCCTAGAGCCCTAGGATGAGGGAAAGAAGCGTAAATAAAGAAAAAATTATAGTGACACTTGGGAACATTAGGGTTGATAATGAAGAGTGAAAGAAATTTCCTTTGAAATATTTAGCATGAACTCTTTAACTATCTTATTAATATGGATCTGTGTGTGTGTGTGTGTGTGTGTGTGTGTGTGTATGTGTATGTGTATGTGTTTTAGTTTCAAAGACCTGTAAAAGCATGATTCTATGTACATCAGTACGGAGGGCTGGGGATGTAGCAAGCCTGTTGGATGCAAGGTCTGTGTTTCTCCAGTACCACACACACACACACACACACACACACACACACACACACACACACACACACGATATGGAGCTATAAATGAAATTAATTTAGTCTTCAGTTGCTTTTCATTCCAGATTCTATCATTAATGTAAAAGGAGAAACACTGATTCCATTTTCTTCCATTTCTTTCCAGCTACTCTGTGACTGTGCAAGAGTCCTACCCACATCCCTTCGATCAGATCTACTACACCAGCTGCACTGACATCTTAAACTGGTTTAAATGCACGAGGCACAGGTAACAGAAGCTCAGACCTGGCCGAGGGTGGCTGCCTGGCAATGGGGTCTAGCATTCAGAGGTATCAGTCACCTGAGAAAATGCATTCATGCATTAGCCCACAGTGGTTGAGGGATAGCCACTGTCCTAGCCGTAAGCCAGATTGCCAGCATGTATCAAACCTAGTTAATTTTGAGATTGAGTCTTACTCTTTTCCCAGTCTAGTATGGACCCATGCTAGCCCCAATTCGCAACTTTCTGCTATAGCAGGATGCCAGATGCATGCCACCATGCCCAGCTTTTTTGTTGAGATAGGAATCTTGCAAGCCCTTTTGCCAGGGCTATTCTGAGACCATGAGCCTCCTTATCTCAGTTTTCCAAATAGCTGGAAGGACAGATGCATGCCACTGTACCCAGCTCATGGTTGAATTGAAGTCTTGAGAAGTTTTAGCCCTGGCTGACCTCGAATCTTAGTCATCCCAGATTCATTTTCCTGAGTAGCTAGGATGATATTTGCGAGTCAGTTTGGTAGCTTTACGTGTGTGTATTCAACAAATGTAACCAGATCTGTCTTTCCCAGCCAACTAAGTTCCTTGCAAGAGAAAAACTAAATTATTTAGCATACTGCTGTGTTCTCAGTGCCTAGAATGGTGCCACTAACAGAAAAGAACAAACTTGCATTTGAATCAGTGGCTGTGATGCTTTTAGTTACGTGGACTAGTATCCATCCGGCTCTTTCTTCCATAAACTAGAAATTATGTCCAATCCAGTTGCTGATCAGCAGAACTAATAATGTGATTTGTTTCCTTTATGTAGAATCAGTTATCGGACAGCCTATCGCCATGGGGAGAAAACCATGTACCGGCGCAAATCCCAGTGCTGCCCGGGCTTTTATGAAAGCAGAGACATGTGTGTCCGTAAGTAAGGCCCTTACCCCTTTGGGGCACCCCTGTGCGTCACAGTGCTGGTTTGCTCCTGTTTGTGGAGGCTGAGCTGGTAGGCCAGGGACAGGCAGCCTCTTCAAGTCTTTTCCCTTTGACGGGTGTTCATGAGAGAAGCAGCAGCTTTGTCCCCTTTCCTAGCAAAATCTCCAGACGCTCGGCTTGAGGGAAATCAGCTGTGGTAGGTGAAGATGTAAGGTCTGTATGGCCGTATTAACTGCAGTTCTTCAACAAATGTCTCCTTGGAGACCCATCCAGAGTCACAGAAGGGAGTGTGTGAAATGAGGAACGGTCACAATTGGGAAATGACCATAAGGCAGACATCAGTATCTCACACCCATAACCCTAGCTGCTGAGGAGGCTGAGATCAAGCGGAGCAACGCTCAAAGCCCGCCTAGGCAGAAAAGCTCTATAGACTCCATCCCCAGAATAACCACACGATCATATGCCTATGTACACAAGTGTATTGTCTAACGTAGGCAAGGGGTCGATTCCAATGCTGTATCACCTTGGAACAATGAACTTACAGTTTAACAAAATGAATTCCAGGGAGCTCAATCGTATTTTGTATGAGGAGAGGAGGCCAAGGGAAGGGGGCAGACAAATGGAGAGAGGAAGTGTGGGTGAACGGAGTCCATGTATTCAATGTACATATGTGAAAACGAGCTAGGTAACTTGGGATGGGTGGGGTTGGGAGACATGGGGGGATGATGAAGGAGGTGACATTGATCAGATGCATTGTAGTCACAAATTGACAGGTGGAATTGAAATCCTCTACAACTAAAGATAAATAAAAATGAAAAAAAATACAATTTTCCCAATTAAAAAAAATAAAATAACTGGCAAAAATCTGGGCTGGAGGTATGGCTTAAGTAGTGGAGCCCCAGTCTAGCCAGCACAGCAAGCAAATACAAGGGCTCTGTGTGGAGGAAAAGACAGGAAGTCCAAATTACATAGTAGAACTTTGCTTTTATTGTCACCATCCCTCTTCTCTGCTCCCCATGTCTGCAGTTCATTGTTTGAGAGAAGCTTGGTGTTTCATAGGATGTATTTTGTAGTTGCAGTTTCTTTTTTTTTGGGGGGAGGGGTCCAGTTGTGGGGCCTGAACTCTGAGCCTGGGCGCTGTCCCTCAGCTTTCAGCTCAAGGCTAGCGCTCTACCACTTGAGCCACAGCGCCACTTCCGCTTTTTTCTTTTTGCTTATGTGGTGCTGAGGAATCGAACCCAGGGCCTCATGCATGCAAGGCAAGCGCTCTACCACTGAGCCACCTTCCCAGCCCCTGGAGTTGCAGTTTCTTACTGTTGTGCATAAGTCACAAAGAGATCATGAGAAACGATGTTGCTCCATTATTTCAGTTGAAACATAGCTGGAGGGGGACAGTTGACATGGAGAGTGTGGAGAGGGGCGTTTGCTATAATCTGGAATTCGCAGGAATGCTGCACAGAAATAAGCTTCTAGTACTAGGTTCGCTGCCTCTGGAGAGGTGCCTCAAGCTACAGAACCTACTTGTGCCATTTCTTGTCACATGGAGAAAGAACTTGGATGTTTCAACTTTCTTCCAAACTTTAGATTCTATTCTTCATGACAGTGGGCTGGCTCTTAGCTCTGATGCAAACCCAGGACTGCTATAGTGATCAATGGGAAAGAAAACAAAAATACAGTTATTTGACTAAACAACAACAACAAAAACTAGAAAATAAAAGTACACTGTGAGTGGCCCCTCCAGACAGTACATGTTCTTCTGTGACATATTGCAAAGGTCAGTATAATATTGGATCAGAGATATTTCCTTAATCAATCCCAAATGTTGACTATCCCCAGATTTCTATGTATTTCTATTTCATCTCTACTAGGAACTACTCTATAACCCATCATATCCTTAATTAAGTAAGATGAAATTCCTCGAAAGCTGCTGCGCCAGAGGTGTATGTATTTCTATACCTTTGGAGTGTTTCCAATTTATTCACACACCAGCAGAAAATAAGAACACCGTTGAACTTATACCTTGTGCCAATTTTTTTCCAATTTGCATGTTTTTGATTAACAATGCTGCTGAATAGGGGAAAAATGACATGTTTACAGTCAAACATCTTAGAGCATAATCATCAGCTGAACTTTGGGGTCCAGGCTGATGGGAAATTTTCAGGAGGAAGCAAAGCTGAATGCCACCTCAAGATTGGAGTTGGGAGGCCTGGCTGAGGCAGGCTGGAAATCTTCTATTGCTTTAGGTGGCATTATTTTGGGATCTGCTCTGTGGTTCAACCTCACAAGCATAATTGTCAAAACACCAGCCTTCCACAGGCAGCCTCTCCCTGTGATCTTATTAAAATACTTGGGCAAGTCTACTAGCTTGTCAAAATCTGGTAAATAAAGAATTAAGTAAACCTTTACCTTCCACTAGAGACGAGGCAGGGTCTCCAGGTAGACACCTTTAGCATTTGCTCCAAACATTCCCGTTTTCCTAAACAATCTTAAGGGATCTGCTGCCTTTAGAGAGTGAAATGTGTTTTTCTTCCCCTTTAGATATGTTAATGTATTTAATCAGCTTACTATCTACTCTCACTGGCCTAGGGGCTATTTGTTCTCAGTCTGGCTAGTTTGCATTTCTTATCTGGGATGTCTCTATCTGTACTGAATCTGCAGAAGCCAGCTTGATCTCCTCCCTGCTCACTTCTTTGTCCTTGGGGTGCCTGGTGGTGGTCTGTCTCCTATGTTAGGGCCGCTGGCACTGTATGACACCTTCGTGGAGTTAAGAGAGGGAGACAGAACATGGGATTCTGAGTTGTGTTTTCATGATCATTAAAAAAAAAACAAACTAGGATTGTTAACTGTTTCTAGTCACTAAAAGGAGTGGCAAGAGGAATAGGTCCTCATTTGAATTGGGCTTTTGTTAGTTTATCTAGAAGGGAAGAGGGATGCTTTCATGCAAATACCTGTATTTGAAAAGTTTCTTTAAAACAAAGCTTTCGTTGTTCCAAGGCTCCCCACTGCAGATGATATCACAGAGGCCACCCCAGGGCTGGATCTGGGGTCACCGGCCGCCTCTCTCTCTCGGCTGGCTGAACCTCTCTCACCTGTTAGCACTGACTTAGAGTTCTCTCCCAGCTCAGCCCAGTCTTAGAGATGGAATCCATCACAGATGGGAAAACTAGCTCTAAATCAGGACATTGTCCAGGATACATACGCTCAGGTACCATCTTTTCTAGGCCTCAGCCACTCCTAGCAAGTTGGCTGCTAGTGGGCACAGAAGGCCATGATGGGGAAGGCCTGGGGCGGGGTTCGCGTGGCCCGGCCCATCCGCAGGGGGATGGGCACCGTGGTCTTCTCTGAACTGAGGGGGCACTCCTGAAGCACTGGACTTCCCACCAAGCAGTCGGGAAGAATATATGTCTTGAGTCTACTGTTCTGTGTCGAAGAATTCAGTGTTCATTCATAATGAGGATCTCTTTTGCTTCCTCCCAGGGAAAATTGGATTCAACACAAAAGGTTCCATTCAATTGAATTTATCATGCAGCTATTGTGTGCCTGCAGTGTGAAGAACCAATGGATTTGGGTTGTAACAATGAAATAATAACATTTCTGGGTAGACGTGTTTCCTGTCCTCAAAGAGTTTGCCTCAAGTATTTTTTTTAAGTATACTGAAAGTAACACTTAACTTTCGTAGAATGCTTGCTATATGCCAGGCATGCATTATCTTTTTTAAATTTTTAAACATTTCTACCAGGAAACTAAGTCTTTTTTTTTTTTTTTTTTGGTCGGTTGTGGGGCTTGAACTCTGGGCTTGGGCACTGTCCCTGCACTCTTCAGCTCAAGACAAGCGCTCTACCCCCTTGAGCCACAGCACCACTTCCAGTTTTCTAGTGGTTTATTGGAGATAAGAGTCTCAAGGACTTTCCTGCCCGGGCTGCCTTTGAACTGCGATCCTCAGATCTCAGCCTTCTGAGTAAGCTAGGATTACAGGT
Source organism: Dipodomys ordii (assembly GCF_000151885.1). NCBI lineage: Eukaryota > Metazoa > Chordata > Mammalia > Rodentia > Heteromyidae > Dipodomys > Dipodomys ordii. The sequence goes on along the minus strand of NW_012267243.1, from coordinate 11,372,828 downwards.
GTGAGCCACCAGCGCCCAGCTGAAACTAAGTCTTTAGTCCTTAAATAACTCTTTCAATCTGATTGAAGTTAGTGAGTGGTAGGAATGGTGTGGGTGTATATTCTAAATGGAGAATTAGATACTTCATGTATAAAAGAAAGCAGAAAAATTAATGAACTAAAAGTTATATAAGTCTTATCCACCCAACCCAATATATTTTCTTTTTTTGTGCTAGTCCTGAGGCTTGAACTCAGGGCCTGATCACTGTTCCTGAGCTTTTGAATTCAAGCCTACTGCCCTACTACTTGAGCCACAGCTCCACTTCCCATCAAGAATTCCCTTAAAAAATTGTTATTATGAAAGTGATATATAAAGGAATTGAAGTTATATAAAAGAGCTTCTTAACCGCATTATGGTTATAGGACTTTAGAAGAATACTGTAAAGAATTTGGAGGAAGTCCTAGCTTTAATCCCAGTTACTTAAAGCAGAAGATAGGAGGTAGTGGCTTCAGGCTATTCCAGGCAAGGAGCTACCCGAAACCTCAATAATAACAAGTTGGGTGTGGTGGCTCGTGCCTTCAATCCCTGTCACTGGGAATGTGGATCTAGAAATCCACAGTGTGAGGTTGGCTTGGTCAAAAATGAGAGACTCTGAAAATTAAAAAGAGCAAAAGGGCTGGGTGTGACTCTGTGGTAGAATGCATAGTTAGCAATCCTGTGACTTTGAGTTCAAACCCAGTATACTCCAGGCACTGGTGGCTCACAATTGTAATCCTAGCTACTCAGGAGGCTGAGATCTGAGGATTGTGGTTCAAAGCCAGCCTGGGCAGGAAAGGTTGTGAGACTCTCTTATCTCCAATTAACCACCAGAAAACCAGAAGGGGCACTGTGGCTCAAGTGGTAGAAAACAGAGGCAGTGGTCACCTAAGGAGTGTTCTTAGAAGTGACCATTTCCTCTTATACCTCATTGATCAGAACGTTTTGCATGGCTTCATCAAGCAGCAAATGCATCGTTATAGTATGTTACTGTGCAAGGGAAATGGGTGAGCAATATGGGGAGACTAGAACCATCCTAGCCAAATAGTAATGCGTTCTGTGCAGATCACTTACAGTAACTTTTATGTCAACTGGTGTTGTATAATTGTGCCCACTTCCAACACTAGGTGTTGCTTTTGCTTTTCAGCTATTTGGCACAAAAAGAACACCTTGTTTTCTTTTGCATTTCCTTAATTACTAGCAACACTGATATATGTTTTAAAACCTCATTTTATTAGCAATTTTGATTTTGTATAAAGGACAGGAGCAGGATAAGAGATAAAATGAAACTATAGATCCTTTAGAAAACTATAGGAAGACAGATTAGACGCAACAGTGATGGTAGAAGAGGAATGAGAAATAGACTCTTGGTGACTGCTCAAGCAGACAGCTTGAAGCAGATTTGGCCAAGGCAGCAGGAGATCAAGGCCCTTCAGTCCCTTACTCTCAACATCATGGACAACCATTCCCTCCTTTCCTAAGACCTCAACTCTTCATAGCTCCCAGGCTGCCTTGGAGCCAGGGAAGTGTCTCTTCTCAACTGCCCCTATCTGGGAGCACCTAGGGGAAGAATGAGCTTTGATCTCGTGGCTGCATAGGAATTCTTTTAACCAAAGCGATATGAAGACTTGCTGACCCGTGGGAATGGGTGGGGAATCACAATCCCTGTGGTATGGTACTGCAAGTTACAGCAAGTGAAGCCACCTCAAGGAACTGAACCAGTATCAACCACAGCCTCACTGCAGGAAAATACACTGGCGGGGGGGGGGGGGGGGGGGGGGCGCTTTCCTCTTAGCACCATGGAGGCTGTCTATAGATTAAGTTACTTGGCACTTGGCTGCACAGAGTGGGAAGTTGGCAGCTATCCCTCTCTGGGAGGGGCCAGGAAACCCAGAGACAAGGCCAGCTATATCTCAGGGATGGTCTTGGCTCCATCTTGGCTGATGGCAAAGAAAGCTGGTTGTGGTAAGCAGGGTCTCCCGCAGCAGAGTCATGAATGGACAAAGAAAATGTCCAGGGGTCCCTTCCCCAGGCCGGTTCCCATTCTCTTTGGTCCAGTTGCCTTGTCTTCCTCTGATGGATGCTACTGGGAAGGAAAGAACTATTCAGACGATTGTTCCCTCTGGATTAGACTTAAGGCTGCTACTCTGTTTTCTTGTTAGCTGGATGTCAAACGTTCACTTGGAGCATGTGGCTTAGAGGGAAAGGCGTAAACTCAGTCACCTACTCCCTTCCTTGCAGGTGGGCTATGACGGTGTGTGATTGGTTCCCATGGAGTATGACGGTATGTGATTGGCTCCTATGGAGGCTATGATGGTGTGTGATTGGTTCCCATGGATGTGCCCTGCCAGTCCTTGGCACTGCTTAACAGAACTCTGGAACCGTAAATAAGAAGCCTTCACTCCCATGCACTGAACTGTATATGATTTCCTGTTGTTAGCAGAGCGAGTGTGACAATTTATTACCAGAGCAGGGAATAAAAATTCACAGCTGATTTTTAACTTGGCCAAACTTATAAAACGGAGCTGGCCATAGGCAAGTTAGTAGCTGAAACTGTGGTTGGTATTTCTATGAAAGAGAAATCCTGCAGATGAATTCTGCCCTTATTTGAATACCGTGCTTTAGAAAACAATTGTTTCTCTTCTGTGGTACTGGGGCTTTTTCAGTCAAGACTAAGTGCTCTATCATTTGAATCACACCTCCCCTTTGGACTTTTTGCTAGTTAATTGACGATCAGAGTCTCACAGACTCTTCTTTCTGGGCTGGCTTCAGATGGTGATCCTCAAGTATCAGCCTCCTGAGTAGAATTATAGGTGTGAGTTGTCCCATGCCTGGCTAACAATGGGTTTTAAACCCCATATGGGGGGCGACAAGGGCTTACAAACACCTGCAGTTCACTTACTCTTCCCTTTCCAAGAGATGTATATGCCATACAGGTAGCACTTTGGAGAACCATGTTAGGCCATTTGCTACATTACTCATACATCTTTTCCTATTGCTTCTTTTGTTATCTTCCCCATTTCTTCTCTCTCTCTCTCTCACACACACACACACACACACATACACAATTGGAATTTTAAGTTGTATTAGACCAGACTAACAAAAACCTTCCAGTATGAAGAGAAGGTACCATCTCTTGAAACAGTAGACAGTAGCCTGGAATGTGTGTATGGAAGGTTCCTGAAGCCAAGTCTGGGCTGAGAGAGGATGAGCAGAGTGCTGCAGACTGGCAGTGGAAGGCTCGCTGCCTGAAATAGACCTCTGGCTTGCAGCGTTCGTGGTGGACCTCTTGAATCCTGAAGATAGCAGCTGTGGCTCCCAACTTGCTCACTCCTATTTGCCTTCTGTCACATATAGCTCTGCCATGCAACTGAGAGTTCTGTTTTCCACAACTCTCCTTCCATGGGTGTGACCTGCCTGTTTTCACTTCCTCCTCATGCGCTGGACTATTTGTAAGACTAACTCAGGATCACATTGCCTGCAGTTTTGTCTATGGGGATGGAAAAGGAGTTCTCAGCAGCCACGTTCTGCAGCAGTGGTTGGCCACAGGATGAGAATGGGCGTGTTGGAAAACTAGGTAAGGCTTTGGGGACGAGCTACCCTGACAGCATCAATGACTGCCCTCCTCTTTCTGGACAAGATGTAAGGGCCTATTCCATCCCTGATAAGGGATGAGTATTTTCCTGCAGAAAGGCCCTGGACTCACATCTTGTTCAGGGCCTTAAAAGATTCAACCTGTGGCAGAGGGTGAGCAGGCTTCTCTGATAGATTTGGGTAGCAAGGCAAGATCTGAAGGAGAGGAAGGTCAGGGCACTACAACCTCTGTTCTGGGTTTGTTTGAATCTCTTGTGTTTGTTTAATAACATAGCTGTGATCTTGTCAGATATTTCCACAAAACCACTTGAGCCGAACTTTTTGAGGGGAGGTAAAGTAAGACAATCGTGGTAGGCTAACCAGAGACAAGAATCAACTGGTACGTCCCTCAGCACACCAGCCTACTGTGCCCTTCTTGCCCGAGGTTGGGGAATTTTTCGTGTTTCCATAGGAACCCTGTCTGGACTTGGTTGCTATGGAGTCCGACTTGGTTCAGAGGCACCTACCAGCAAACACGGGGAAAGCCTTTTGTTCATGGTGCACCAGCACACATTCCCACTTTCCCACACATCTATTGCAACTTACACTTCTGTTTTCCAGTGTTAGGTACTGGATCCTGCTAGAAGTGACAGCAGGACCTAATAAATAATGCAGGAAATGTTTGTTGTTTTACTGGTTGTTATTGCCTCTTTACTACTTAGAAATTTATGAATAGAAAGTATGCATTTAGTCTAAAAAAAAATCCACTATGAACCAAGATAGCTTCAGTTTAATCAGGTGGAAATCATGCCTGCTGCCTGGTTTTGCATAAGAAAGCGTGACTGCAGACTCCCCGGGCAACTAGGAGAAGGGAAACAATGACAAAAAAAAACCCTGCTTTATCGTTCCTGAAATTGCAAGCAAGCATTGAGGGTCAGGTAGGATTTTTACAGACCTAATAACTTATGCAGTGTCTTTGCAGGGAGAGATAACAGCTAATGTAAAACTCAGAGTGGAGAAGCAATCTTTATTGTATGATGGTTCACATCTTTTTGAGGTCAACGTAATTTAAAAATAATGGGAACTCCCCCCCCCCCCGCAATTTGGTCTAAGTGAACAACTGTGCCACATTGACGTGGCCAGGTGGACAGAACTTGTATGTTTTCAGTCTGCAACAGCAACTACCAGCATTTTCACAGAAAATCCAGTGGGAAACCCAGCATCCATCTGGGCCACACACAGAGATGTCAGGGACAGAGGGCCAAGCTCCCATCAAATCCGTGCTGCTATGACCTCTATTATTTCCTTCAGCTGAAGAACGTCCCAAGTTCCAGGCCTGTTATCTTTTCTCAGGGGACACAAATCTAGAAAAAACTTACAGAAAAAGAGCTCTTGCTCCAAGAACATTTCTACATAGAAAAGCAATTCGGTTAAGCTGAGCCTTGGACTAGCAAAGGCTTCAGACAGGGTGCCGAATTCAGCTGTGTCTGTTTAAAAACAATAAGGTAATTTATTATACTTAGCATAGGATTGAAAGACACAGAAGGAAATGAGCCACCGCAGAGGTGCACCTCGCGAGCATGATCCTTGGAGAAGTCTTCCAGAAGTTGGGGCCTGGATTTCTGTGCATTTGCACGCCTCTGGCATGCAAGTCCTCTTTCTTGAAGATTCCTGCGGCCTGTTAGAGGCTGTGGGGTTGCCTGCGATAAACTTACTTGATCATGGGATTCTTCCTCCTTTTCTCTTCACCTTTACTTCCCCAAGAACATGATGAAGTTTCTCTCCCTCAGCCCTACTTAATTTGGAGAGCATTGCTTTAAGGGATTCACTTTTCTAGAAAGTTGGGAGTGCATAATTATAATTCCTCAGAGACTCTTTGGATCTTTAATTTCTTCTAAGGATATTTGTCTGTTTTAACCACTCAAGCAAGGGAAGGTTCTAGTTGAGCCTTGGAGGGGTGTTACAGATACACAATTTACCTGCCTCACTGCTGGGGGGCGCACCAGCAAGACCGCTCCATACGTCATCCGCCGAGGTATTTCATGCCAACATTGTCCACCACAGTTAAACTATCCACAGATGTGCATGGGAAGTAGTTCTTCATGTGAAATTGGAATAGCTGTATGAATGATGGATTTGCAAGGTCAGAAAGTAGAACTAAAACATGACAGTCAAGTTTAAAATGTGGACGCAAAGCAGGCCCTTTTTGGGTGTGTTTTTTTTTAAGACCTTTTAAAGAAATGGACAAATGATAATCATGATAAAGTCATTTGTCAGAGGTGCGGCCCATCAGCATCTGGAATATTTTCTGATATACAGCATGTGTCTTAGGTCCTTCTTCCCTCCCTCCCTCCCCTCCCTCCCTCCCTTCTTTCTTCCTTCCTTCCTTTCTTTCTTTCTTTCTTCCTTCCTTCCTTCCTTTCTTTCTTTCTTTCTTTCTTTCTTTCTTTCTTTCTTTCTTTCTTTCTTTCTTTCTTTCTTTCTTTCTCCTTCCTTCCTTCCTCTCTCTCTCTCTCCCTCTCCCTCTCCCTCTCTCTCTTCTTTCTCTTCCTTTTTCTTTTGCAATAGGGGCTCACTATGCTGCACAGGCTGCCTTTGAACTCCAAAGTTCAGCCAGAGTGATCCTCCAGCTTCAGCCTCCTGAGTAGCTAGAGCTACAGGCATGTGCCACCATATCTGGCTTATGGTGTATATTCAGATTTTGTTAGGGCCATGCAATCTTTTGTGTTGACATTAACCTTTGGATTTCCTTTTCCATGGAAGAATTACGTAATGGGTAACACTGGCTTGACATTCCCACGTGGGAGCAAACAGGAGAGCAGTGACTTTAGATGAGCAAGTGCTCTCCTAGCCCTTCCGGCTTCTTCTTGACCTGCACTATTCCTCTGATTTTTCCATCCCCATCTGGCCCTGAAAGGTATTTGAGTTTGCATTCCTTTTATGTTTGTTTGGTGAGAATTCTAGAAGCAAAGGTCCTATACCTGCTTTCCTGCCCCCCCACCCCCGTTTTAAAGAAATGTTACTGTTTAATGAATACATGTAACTCCAGTCTTTCATATTGAAGAGCAAAGGTCTTGGACAAAGGAAATAACTTTTAACTGTTGAGACTGGCTATTAACTCTTTCTCAAGTTGGAGTAGACAGGAAAAGACAGCAGAAAGAGTATATGGCCCCAGAGAAGGAGAGGACCTGTCCACCAGCCACCACTTAGCAGGGCAAGGCCACTGAGTGGGAAAGGAGTCACCTCCGTGTGACTAGCACCCCCAAGCGCCCCCCCGGGCCCGCCCTTCATCACTGGAAAACGGGGAGGAGTATTCAGAAACTCATGTCAGCAAGATGAGATAAAGCAAGCCAGAAAAGGCCTGTGGTTCGGGGCTCGCCAAGGGAAAGATCACCTTGCAGAGAACTCTCTGGCTCCACCGAGAGTAGTTGGATGGAGAGAAATCCATCGTAAACACAGAAGAGCCTGGCATGGCAGTCCTGTAATCATCCGCTTTCCTCATCCACATGGGTGTGACCGGGCTGGCAGGCAGCCATGTGTCTCCAAAGAAAGCACCTTCCTCTCTTCCCTTCTCCCAATTGTATTTGGATGATTTTTTAAAAATCCTCTTCCAATTGAATTAGTGCGAGGTTGGGTAATCAGACGGAGGAATTTCTGCTTTGCAAACTGAAATTTATTTGAGCACTTTTTTTTGTCCCCACCTCCATTTTGAAACTGTGGCTCATGAGGCTCCTGCTACTTACGTTACTTAAATCTGCTTCAGCTTGAAGAGACAATGTGAGAGTCCTGGCCAAACTAGATAATGCCTGCATAAGTGGAGAATTAAACTCAAACTCTTTCCATTTTCAAACAAATGAATAGGATTATGTGCTCCACAGATGCTATTTCATTCCCTTGCCTGGGATCTATTACAGTGGTCTATACAGCTTTCTTTCTTTTTTCTTACCTTCTCTTCCTTTTATATAAGTCACTTACTTTGTAGAGAAAAAGACTGTTAAACTATCACATTGTGGTTGATTTTTTTTAGCATTATCTCCCCCTTTCCCAAATGTTTACTGAGAACATCTAATGCCAATGTGTACATTGGCATGAGAGGAGCTCAGTCACCGAGGGCCATGTACAATTACTGAAGTTGCAGGGCTGGGCCTGGAGCCCAATGTATATAGCAAGACTGTGGGTTATATCCTCAGTGCGGAAGAAGGAAGGAAGAATGCGAGAAAAGAAGGAAGGGAAGGAGAAAAAGAATGAGAGAGGGAAGGAGGGAGGGAGAGAGGGAGAGAAGGAAGGAAAGGGGAAATGAAAAAAAGCAAGAATGGAAGGAGGAAGGGAAGGAGGAAAGGAATGAGGGAGAGAGGGTAGGAGGGAAGGAACCAAGGGAAGGAAAAGAAGGAAGGAAAGAAGGAAAAGATAGATGAAGGAAAGAGGGAGAGAAGATGGAAGGAGGGAAGGAAGGAAGGAAAGAAGGGAGGAAGGGTGAAGTCTGTACAATATTTTAATGTTCGTGCAGGTTTAATTCTATTCTGTGCTCCCATCCCCCAGTTTTGGTACATAAAAAGTTCTTTGCTCCTCTATGCAGATTCTCCCCATGCTGTAATTATCTTTTTTAAATAGCTCTATTGCAATTAAAACTGACATGAAGTAAACTGTCACGTGTAGGTATGCACATTGGTAAGCTTCCCAGTCCTTCGCTTCCCTCAGGGCAACGAACATGTTCATCGAGAACAAACATTTCTGCCCCTTTTCGTGGAGATTCCTTCTCTCCACCTCCCTCCCTCTCCTCAGGCAGCTATGAGTATGCTCTTTCTGTTAGCTGGGATTGCAGTGTATTTTCTAGAGCTTTATGCACAAGGAATCCTAAGATGTGTTGACTTTTGATGTCTGCCAGGGTCTCATGCACAGCCTCTTGAACTGTACCTCTAGCCATGTTTTTGCTGGGTAGTTTGGAAATAAAGTCTCAAGAGCTTTTCTGCCCATGTTGGCCCCAAACCTACATCTGTCTGCTCTCAGCTTCCCAGGTAGCCAAGATTATAGACATGAATCACCACCAGCTAGCAAGAAATTTCTTTCTGATCCTAATTGGCAGACATTTCTTTCAGGCATACTAAATGCCTTTTTACATTTTTTTGAGGTAATGATGTGTTTTAAACATATGTAAGTATTTATATGCATATACACATGTATATATTCATATATGATACATATGAGTATCATATATACATTCATATATACATGTGTATATATATACAATGTAAATACACATATATTACAATATCACAACAAGTATATAGTAAGTATAATATGAATATATTGCATTGTAATTCAAGTCAAATGGTGTTTCCATGAGGGAATAGGATGTATAACTAGTGTTGATGTTTTTATTCTCTGCACCTCTTTTAGCTGTTCCCCTTAGACTTAGGTTGGAACACCTTTCCTTCAAAGGCCCTGTAGAAATTGTGAGTCTTTACATCTCTTTCTCTTAGAGAAAGGCCTTCGATCCATTCTGCTAATGTAGATACTTACTACATTTTTAAAGTGGACTCACCTAAAAGACTTACCAAAGGATACATGTTCTGGTTAGGAATAATTTTTTAGTAACAACAAAAAAAATAGGCCTCTGAAACAAATGTGTATATACTAGGGATTTATTATGCTCGTGACAAGAGGTCTGGAAGGCGGTGATGTATAGCCACCAACCTTTCACCCTGGGGAGAGTTCAGAGTCCAGGCTTCCATGGTTGGTTCTCTCTTCTCTTTCCTCAGAGTTGTCTAATGCACTTTGCAAGTTCACTCCAGGCACTAGTGACGCAGACGGAAAGGAAGGGACCTGAGCTTTTATTATGTCATTCCCTTCAGAGCAATTTTGTTGAGGGATATAATCAAGTTTTAAAGGGATCTTTGCTTGCTCTTCTTTCGCGTTTTCTCCATCCCTAGGTGTAAATCCAAAGTACAATATGTGGCAGAAGGAAAAAAAAATACTTGGCTATCGTTGATGGCTCTCAGTATGAAAGCCATGCGTTTGGATGTGAAAGCAGTGATGCCCATGGTATTGCTTATAGGATTTAAGTGGATTTAGGAACGAAGACTGAAACAGGAGTCTAATTACAGAGGACCCTGGGGTCGGCATGCCAGTGCTCACCGGTCCAGGAGACAGACAGGCTGTCCACAGCCTTCACTTCACAGACAAGCCCTGTCCATCTCATTCATCTCTTGTCTCCTGCTTCTAGCAGAGAAGATGTCTTGCTTCCGCTGGGCAGCCTCATGGACCTACAGCAGGGTAGTGAGTGGAGGTTGATTCAGCTTATATCTTGCCTCAAAGAAAGGCTAGTTTGACTAAAATACATAATTATTTTTTTAACAAGAAGTGGGAAAGAGGGCTCCTATGGGATAGACCATCTTGGCTGGGGTAATCTTAGTTTTAATGACTCTTTTGAAAATAGGAAGAAAGGACACAGAAAGGAACAACATGGCTCTCTGTCTCTGTGCGCTGGAGAGCCACAGGTAGAATGGTTTTCTGCACGTGGGCTTGGGATCAAACATGTGAACCTTTTAACTATTTGAGCATCTGAACATTTGCTGAGGTAGACTCTTTTCTAGTTCCCTCGGGCATTTTACACACGACTCAGTCGTATCTTTAACCCTGCCTCGGTTTCCCACATGTTGTCTGTTAGTCATAGTGGCATGGATGGAACGCAGAAACAGGGCTGCTCTTGAGCAGGGGTCCAGCGTGGGGTATAGCTTCTCTGCTACAGAGGCAGAGTCCTGTGTCCTTCCCATGTGCAACTTCTACCAGCAAACAGTGCTTCCCGTCATTTATTTGACAGTAGGAGTTTTGCAAAGCTCAAAGGTGATTGCATAGGCTTGAGTTTTAATTAAGAAAAAGACATCACCAGGAAAGCAGATTTCTCCTTCTTAATTAGCCTTCAGACAAATGCATGGGTTCCGCTAATGACTGATCCGCAATTTGTTTTAGACACGAGACAGTTGTTACTACAAGGGTCTCCCAAAAATAATTCTGATTTTTAAATTACTATCAGAGGATTTTCATGTATTATTTGTTGTAATTGTCCAGACTTGTCAAGATTCCTTTGGTATAAGCTAAAAGTTTACATTTCCATGAATGAAACATGATCACGTTTGTTTAATTATTCAACAATCTGGAAGCATTTCAAGCTACATCTCCTTTGATTCTGCCCATGGGAATTTATTATTTTTCCAGAGCTGACAAAAGAAGTGCCAAAATAATAAAAGATTAAGAACGAGCATATGCAGATCTGATGATGATGATTAATTTTGGCAGGACCTAAAGCTAGCTCAGTTTTCTCACTTGATAGGTGCTTTACCAGTTCAGTCGTGCATGTCTCAGACCAGCTTTTTGCTAGCTATGTTGCAAATACGAGTCTTGCAGACTTTTGTTCCTGGGCTGGGCCTCTGACTATCATCTTTCAGACCTCAGCCTCCCGAGTAGCTCGCAATTTTGATTATTTGCTCTCTGGAAATAGGGGTAGCCTATGCATTTCTTATTCAACTTTTCAAATAAAAATTTTCTTCATATTGGAGCAGAGATGTTATTGAGTCATTAGTGTCTTAATAGTCAATTCAAGTGGTCTAGCAGAAATCATTGGAGTTAAGATCCAACATAGCTACAACTAAAATCAAAATTTAATCTCCAGCCTCTATGGTAACTGCATGTCCTAGAAGCAGTTTGCAGGGAGAGACGGGATGAATGTTAGAAAGCAAGAAAGAAGTTAAGGAAAGAACAGATGAAAGGTGAGAGAAGAACGGGAAAGCAGCACTGAGACCTGTCTACCAAACATGCCAACCTCCTCCTCTTGCAGACAGGCTCCTTGGCAGATACAAAACCCAACGTGCTCCCATCCCGTCCAACTTCTTGGATTTTTCAGGTTCTCAAGGGGTAGCATTATTTTATTTGATATATATATATATTTAATATATTGGGGATATGTATAAGATATATATATATCTTATATATATCCCCAGTATATTAAAAAAACAAAGGAATGCTTTCAATGCTATGTATCAACTCTATCGTATTTTTATAGAATTAAATGGAGAGAGTGGCACTACTGAATAAACACAGAAATTTGGAATTTTCATCAGCTACCACATCTAATTCGTACATTTATACATAATGGGGTTTGAACTCCTTGTTCAGCTTGCTTGCTCAGCTAATGTCCCGCCATTTAAGCCATTCCACCAGTCTTACTACTTTTTTTTGGTGCTACTTTTCTGTTTAGACTAGCTGTGAACTGAGATCCTCTAGATCTCAGCTTTGGGATGGATCTCAGCTTGGAGATTCACCAATAAAACAGGACGGGACTATATTTTCCAAAGATATGGGTGACATTTCTCAATTCTCCTCAATAGAACAAGTGTATTGAATCTGTTGTGTCACAGCTGTGAGTTATGTGTTCACCAACAAAAGTGACTATCATTTTTGGTGGCCCTATTCCATAAGGGAATTGCCTCTCGATCTATGCTGTCCCTCTGGGATCTTGATGTCTTGCTTTGTGATGTGTTTCTTCATATCCACCGCACCCATTTGGTACTCACTGACAGTTTTATTAAAAAGCAGTTTAGGCAGTTTTCCTGGAACCTTCTTTTCTAATGTAGTATGAAGTCGATCTCAACGGCAGAAATGGGAGACTTTATTTAGAGATCTGAAAATAAGGGAGGGAGTTGTTTGGTTATTCAGCAGGCTGTAAGAGGGCTGAGGAACCATTGGAGAAGACGATGAAGCATGCATGTTGTTTTTAAGTGAGAGTTGAGCCTCGGATGCGCAACAGCTGTGTTGTTGGTTTTCTTGCCTTCTGTTTCTCGTGCCAGCTCTGTGGATTTGACGGATGTTTTTCTCTCTGACAGCTCACTGTGCGGATAAATGTGTCCACGGCCACTGCATTGCTCCCAACACCTGTCACTGTGAGCCTGGCTGGGGTGGAACCAACTGCTCCAGTGGTGAGTTCCCACCTGCTGCTGTCTGTCTTGGGTGTTCTGTGCTGTATGAGTCCCCTTGTCTGCAGATTCCCCCAGACCATGGCTTCCTTCTTCATCCCAAGAGGATCATGGCGTGGAATTCCAAAAAAGAATCATTCATGTGACAGTTCCTGTTCAGCCCGCACATGCACTTACTGTAGAACTATCCTTAGCCCAGTATCAAAGCACGCACTTGGGAGGAAAGGGCTTTTAAGGCTTCTGTGCATATCAAAACCTTTCCCCAAAGCTGTCTTGAGAAGCTGCTTTTATCAACTTCACTTACTCACTTTGGAACTGGAGAGACGACTCGATCTCATCAGAATCAAGATTCTGTAAGAATCATATGCCACCTTCTATACAATCCCGATTGATATCTAAGATAACTTCTTGGTGATTAAAATTGACCACCCATGGGTTTTAATACCAATAAAGTTGTTAGTTTATATGGGACTGGCAGCACTACTTATCTCTGAATTCTGAGCTGGAGATAATGGGCACTTGCTGAGATAGAGGAAGATCAATTTGTAAGAAATGAAAATTCGTGAACATTTTGATGCTTGTTACGTGAGATCATAAATAGTATAAAATTTTCCTTCAGTATGCTGGCATGACAATTCAGAAAGGATGTTTAGCTCGACTGTAAGGAGGCCATACCTAAAATCCCACATCCATTATCATAAAGATTAAATGATGGAATGTTATGCAATCCCATTTCTCTGGACCAGTTTCACAGTTAACATTTAAGTCCTGCAGCTAACTCCTCCCTGAGTGCATAATTGTGTCCACTTCCTGTTCCCTTCATCTTTATTTCCCTTGAAAAATGACAGTGGAAGCTGAAGTGTAGCTCTGCTGTCATACACAAAACATTACCTTCATAAGAAAACGGAAATCATAGCTTCAGAACATTCCCAGGGCAGCAAAGATTGTCTCCGTTGCTATCAAATGCTTTTCTGAGATTGGCCCAAAAGGACCTAAAGCTGTCTGGAGAAGTTGCTTTTACCAATTTTACTTGCTTACTTTGCAACTGGGGAGATTACTCTTGATCTTGTTAGGACTACTTAAAAGAAAACTATCAGAAAACCTTGGAATTGCTTGGCTTTCCTGAAACAGCACTTCCAGAGAAAGGCCTTTGTGTTATCTGTGCCCCAAACATGTGGTATGAAAGCTTTTTTTCTTGTACCTTAGGTAGGTGTGTGTGTGTGTGTGTGTGTGTGTGTCTTTCTGCTCCTGACAGGCTTCTCAGTGCTAGTGCTAACTGTCTTGGAGGGTTTGGTTTTGCTCATGCAGGCAAGCAGGAGGCTAGTCGGCAATGTGTTCACAGGCGATTGAGGCAGAATGCTTGGGATGTGGGATTTGGCCTGTGTCCATCTTTTTCTGGCCCACTGACCTTCAATGCGATATTGCTTTCATTAACTTTTCCAGCTTAAATCCCAGTTGTGCCTAGACATTTGGAAGAAAAATAACATTGTAAATGAGTGGGAAAGGAAAAAGTGGTCGCATTCTTCATTTGTAAATCAAAGCTTGTTACTAATTCCAGGACAAGAAGACTGTGGAAGAATTTCACATGTACTCATACTTTGTTTTGTAAAAACTACAGCTATGAGATCGAGATAAGGTATTTCTACTCCAAACCGAGTAGAAACATAGGTTTCAGATGTCCTAGAACTGATAGGGACCTTCCAGAAAGTAAACTGCTGCTGTACTTTAGTATTTGCTGGCTTGTGAATGAAGATTATAGAATTCTGAAAATGATCATTAGACAACATTTCATTTATTTGCTATGATGCATGTTTTAGCTTTATGGTTAGTTTTTGGTGGTACCAGGGTTTGAACTCAGGTCCTCATCCTACTTGGCTTTCCAGTAGAAAATTCCCAGCCCAAGCTGTGTGTGAGTCTGGTGTTTTCCTCATATAAAGTATACTTACAGAGTTGGGGTGTACTCAGTCACTGTATAAAATATTCACAGGACACCCCTCATGATATTGTCAGCTCACTAAAGCAGTGCTTGCTATAAAGTTACTTCTCTCTTTTCCTGTGCTGTAGTGTGGAAACCACTAAATCCAGCTTTGTTTTCAGGGAGGAAGAGCTGCTGGCATTGCTGAGAGTCTATCTGTTCCAGTGCTCAGCTAGCCTGAGCAATGCCCACAGTTCAATCCCCAACACTGCAAATCACAAGCCAAACCAAACCACCACAGCCTGGATCTTTAAGTGGGAGTGTCTACTGATGATGTCATCCTTAAGTGGGAGTGTCTACTGATGATGTCATCCTTAAGTGGGAGTGTCTTCTGATGTCATCTTGAAGTGGGGAGTGGCTAGTGATGTCATTTGAAATCATCTTGTAAGGAATTAAAATTGTTTCTTCTTTCTCCGTTTACTCAGCAGTTGATACCAATTTGGACTCACGTGTATTTACTTGGTGTTTTAGGTTATATGACAATATCACACCATCTATTTTGGTGGTCAGATTGTGTTCCTTGTGTCCTTTTGGCCTGTCTCATTCTTTTGATATTGAGCTCTTCTTTTCTTTTTTGGTTCTAAGATATTCTAGGCTCATGTATTTCATTTTCCTGAAATCGCTGAATGAGACTTTCCCCCCAAGGAACCCTGGTTCCTTGTAATGGAGAATGATTATTTAGAAATACAGAGCTGGGTAATGGATATGTTCATTGCTTGTGGCACATATACTCAGTTGAAAAGGAGGAAGTTTAATAAAAAGAATGATCAACTATTACAAGAGATGGCAATAGTGTGTTGTGGGGGGGTGTGGATTAGTAAGAGGCAGATTGAGCTATAAAAGAATATAGAAATGTCACATATAAGAAATAGCCACTACCTGTAGGGCTGAGGATACCCAAGAGGAAATCCCAGAGGTGTATCATCTGTACCTTGTGGGAAAGGGCAAGCCTACAACTCACTGGGGCAGAGAGGCTCCCCTAGAGCTCAGGCTTGTAAGGAAGCTTTTTGTGAAGAAAGCGTCTCACCAAATACACTCTACAATGGACTAGGGGAAAGTTTTTGGCTGCTGAGTTCTACTGAAACCGAGCCCTGGGTTCTGAGGGCTGCAGGAGCAGGGACTTGTGCTTATGTTGCAGAAGCCATGGGCGGGCGCTGCAGGAGTCAGTTGAGCTAGCACACAAGGACCCGGATGGAAAATGGCTTCCTTCTGCAATGTTTTTGAAGTGCCCTCTACTGGAAATGCTTAACTTTTCTTATCAAGCTGGTAAAGGAAAAGTATTCAAAGGGCTCACAGCTCTTTTTATAGAACTGTCAAGGAAAAGATAAATTTAGAGCTAGGAAACAATAAATTAGCAACTGTTAGAGTCTAGCCATTTGGTTACTCATCTTTCATATGCACACATTCTGCACACATTTGAATTCTTACATGTCAACAAATAGTTTCACACTTTTACTGAACATAACATAGCTATCAATTTATAAATAAGCTGCTCTTTCAACACAAGGAAATGCAAATCACAATAGTGACATATCAATTGATAATTATATTACTGTTTTTCAAATTCAGCTGCATTTCTGCCGGCTATTCTGTTTACTAGATACTAAAGTTAACTTCTATCACTGTGAATAAAAAAGAAAATCAAAATGAAAAGAGGAAAATAGAAAGTGGCATTAAAAAGGAAACACTTGGATCTGAGTGTGGTGTTCACACCTATAATCTTGGCTCCTCAGGAGGCTGAGATTTGAGGATTGCAGTCCAAAGCCAGTGCAGGTAGGAAAGTCCATGAGACTTTTATCTCCAATTAATTTCTTAAAAAGCAATTATAAGCTGGGTGCCAGTGGCTCACACCTGTAATCCTAGCTACTCAGGAGGCTGAGATCTGAGGATTGCCGTTCAAAGCTAGCCCAGGCAGGAAAAGTCCGTGAGACACTTATCGCCAATAAACCACTCAGAAAACCAGAAGTGGTGCTGTGGTTCAAGTGGTAGAACTATAGCCTTGAGCTGAAGAGCTGAGGGACAGTGCCCAGGCCCAGAGTTCAGGCCCCATGACCGGCCAAAAAAAAAAAAGCAATTACAACTAAGAAAAAAAAAAAGCCCAAGTGTAGCTGTAGCCCAAGTGAATTAATAGCTATTGCGCACAGCCCTCTCTTTCTAAAATGCAAGGAAGACAAGAGATGGAAAAATACGTTCAAATGCCCGGTTTTACAAAGGCTTCCCTTTGAGACTTGATATAACAGCTTACTCTGCCAGCCACAGGCTTCCATTGATGAAATGCAGTCTGTAGTCCAAGTCTGAATCCATTTTCTGTGTGCACATATATATATATATATATATATATATATTCATATTTCAAGTGTGTTACAGTAGAACTGTAAAAAGTTTGTTTCTCTGTAATGAAATCATGATTTATGTGACTAGACTCAGCCATATTGCTTCCTTTTAAATTTGATTAAAATGATTTCTTGAAGAAGGACACACATATATTACTTTTATCGGCATCCTAATGTGTACCCTTGCCTAGATAAGTGAATGGCATTCATCTGTTTCACCTGTCTTCCTTCCCCTTCCTCCTTTCTTTTCCCTCCTTCTCTGTCCTCCCAACAAATCTGTAGGCACATCCATCTGGATCCCTCATCACTCTTGCTGGATGGTAAATCACTCCTGCAGGGCACGGGCCATGTGTTATTTATCTCTTTTACTCTTCCTACATGTGGCATGCAGTTGGAGCACAGAAAATGTTTGTTCCCTTTAATTAGATTGAGGAACTATGGTTTGGAGAAGGGCATCTGTGTGTTCATTTTGTGAGCTTTCCCTGAATGATTACTGTTTACACTGGATGCTGGGTACAGAGAAATAAATGAGGGATTGCTGTTGATCTCACAGAGCTCATACTTTGGGAGCAAAGTAGACAGAAAGTATGAGGAAGAGAATCGCTGCTGTAGAAGAGATGGACTGAGGAAAGCTGGAAGAAGTTGGGTAAGGTAGTAGGAAACCAAGGAGAAGGAGCAATTAAAAAAGAAGAAGAGTTTCGGGACACTAGATAGCTCATGCCTGTAATCCTAGCTACTCAGGAGGCTGAGATCTGAGGATCCAGGTCTGAAGGACAGGAAAGTCCTTGAGACTCTTGTCTCCAATTAACCACCAAAGGAAAAAAAAAGCCAGAAGTAGTGCTGTGGCTCAAGTAGTAAAGTACTAGCCTTTAGCACAAAAGCTCAGGGACAGGGTCCAGGCCCTGAGTTCAAGCCCCAGAACAAGAGAGGGAGTGGTAGGGAGTAAATGTAACAAATGAAGACATAGTGCAGGGTCAAGAAAGAATATTTTTAAAAATTATTTTGTTTTATTTTTGTGCATGTATCAGTACTGGGACTTGAACCAAGAACCTTGATGCTCTCCCTTACCTCTTTGTTTAAGGCTGATACTCTACCTCTTGAGCTACAGCTAACTAGTTAGAGATGAGAGTTTATGGACTTCTCTGCCCTGGCTGGCTTCAAACCTTGATCCTCAGAGCTCAGCCTCCTGAGTAGCTAGAATTACAGATGTGAGCCACTAGCACCAATGTTGAAATAGTCAACTTGCGTGTATGTATGTGTGTATGTGAATGCATGCGTGCGCACGTGTGTGTGTGTGTGTGTGTGTGCGCGCGCCCTGACTCTAAGGCTTGAAACTCGGGGCCTTGTGCTGTCACTTGGCTTTTTCTGCTGAAGGCAAGAGCTCTACATTGGAACCATGCCTCCAGGTCCCATTTATGTATTTGCTTTCACTTATGTCTAAGATGGAGATGACTCAGGGCCTGGGGGCGTGGGGGGAGGAGGAAGAGGCCGAGGCCTCCGCTGAGACTGGAGGCTGTGTATGTGAAGGACAAGGCTGAGGAGAAGACACTTGGCAGGGAACATGAGATCCGGGCACCCAGGGAGACATGAGCAAGACCACCTTGCTACTGCACTGAGGACAAAGGAGGAGGGAGGAGGGGAAGTGCATGTGCAGAGGCTTCTGGGCGCTAGAGGCGCTGCTTGGCAGTGGGGATGCGGCCAGGGGGCTTTGTCCTCAATGACTTCCCCGGGGTAAATTGGCAGGACAGACAATCTGTCAGGACTAACAGGAGGTAGAATGGCTGATGACAAGACAGGAACAGTTGATCCTGAGGGGGCACTGGGTGTTGGACAAGCACCATTTAATGCCCACAACACACCACAGCATGGTTAGAATCATCATTCTTAGTGTAAAGATGAGGAAACGGGATGAAGAAAATTGACCAGCCAGACTCACACCCCATTCATTCAGACCTGGGGACTTGAACCACAAATGATGTGTTCCATCTTCTGAAGTTAGAGAGGAGGTTTAGGGACAGTAACCAGAGCCAGGATAAGATTAGCACTGGACAAATACGAAAATCAGGCCTGGAGGATGTTCAAGATGGTGAGCTCATAATGACATCCAACTGATCCTTCCTCTTTGGTTCCAGATTGTATCAGATCTGTTTCAAGCAGATGAACTTATAGGATGTATTTTAGTGTAATTCCTGAGATCTTTCTTTCTTTGTGTTGGAAACCATTTAAGCCTCTTTCTTCAATGACTATTAATTCACATTTGTTTTCTTAACCTATAGAATCTTGTTTGTAATTTTCTAAGCATTTGTTGAGAAATGTGTTTCACCTGTGGCTTTAAATTGCAAGAGTTTCAGCAACAGTCAGGAATTAGTTTTCAACTGTGTACAATTCAGCCTCTCTCTGTCTCTGTCTTTCTCTCTCTCTGTCTCTCTCTCTTTTTCTCCACCAACCCACCCCCTTCTCTTTCTCTTTAATATGAGTCCAAATAGAAAGCAAACTGGGAATTAATTCTGGTCTTGAAAAATCTGAGTAGGGGTTTTATTTAGTCACTCACAGCATTTCTGGTGCATATAAATAGTGAACATATGTCTTGGAGGCCAAACTCTCGCCAGCACTTTAAGGACACTGGGAGGAAGGCTTTTGTATAAAGTAAGCACATAGAGCGGAGTGGAATGAGAAGACTCTGCCTGTAGGGCACTGGAATTGGGGAATCCATTTGAAAGACACAACAAAGGCACAAAAAGCAGACACATCCCGAGCAAGGGCTGCTGTATAGATCTAGCGCCCAGACACCATAATGGGATCGATGTCTTGGGAAGGGAGAAGACCTGGGAGCCACTCCCACAGCCGGTGGGTAACATGCCCGATTCACTGTCAGAGTGACTTTAGACATCAGCTTGATGGAGCAGGGAGAGAAGGCTACTGCCTGGGTTCACTGGCTTAGGGGCATACACCACAATGATAAATGGGGAGATCTGGGCTCACCGTGGCTCATCACAGTCGCCCCCAGCAGCTTCACGGATGGGCTGTTCAAATTACTGAAAAGAGCCACAGAGAAAGTGCTGGTTTCACCTTTTGGAAGATTCTGAAATCTAGACTTCTCTTGGTTACTAAGGGAGATGAAGCAGACAGCCTGGTCCCAGAAGGACTTGCCCTGTCCCAGCTGATCTCTTTCTGATATTTCTGTGCCCACTTCCCTTAAGCGTAAAATAAAAATAAATCCAGGCGCCAATGGCTCACGTCTATAATCCTAGCTACTGAGGAGGCTGAGATCTGAGGACTGCGGTTCAGAGCTAGCCTGGGCAGGAAAGTTCATGAGACTCTTATCTCCAATAAACCACCAGAAAATGGGAAGTAGCGCTGTGGCTCAAGTGGTAGAGTGCTTGCCTTGAGCTAAAGAGCTGAGGAACAGCACCCAGGCCCAGAGTTCAAGCCCCATGACTGACAAGAAAGAAAGAGAGAGAGAAAGAAAGAAAAAAAATAAAAATGAAGCGTGTGGTATACGTGTTTGTGAAACATACACAATGTCACCATGCTAAGCAGTGGATGCTCAAGTTGCTGGCATGGCTGAGCCAAGCCCACCGCGCCCTTCCTGCCACCCTTCCTTAGCCCTGACTGCAGCCAGGACGGCATTCTGTGGACATTGGATCTTGTCCCACAGGTCATAGGCTATTCCCTCCCCCCTTCTCTTCTCTCTGTTTTTCTCTTTTCTTCTTTTCCTTTACTCCTTCTTCCTTCCTTGTGTCCTTCCCTTCTTCCTTCCTCCCTCCCTCCCTCCCTCTCTGCCTTTCTTCCTCTCCTCACCTCTCCTTTCCTCTCCTCCCCTCCCTTCCCCTCCCCTTCTTTCCCCTTCCCTCCTCTCCTCTCCTCTCCTGTGTGGATGCTGGTACTTGAACTGGGCACGGTCCTATTGCATTTTCGTTCAGAGCTGGCACTTGCGCCACAGCTCCATTTCCAAGCTTTTCACTGGAGATGAATCCCGTAGACTTTGCTGCTCAGTCAGGCTTCAAACCATGACCCTCAGATCTCAGCCACCTGAGCCACTGGTGACAGGTAGGTTACAGGTTTCTTTAAAAAAATTTCATTGTTATTTCAAAGGTGATCTGCAAGGGGGTTACATTTATATGTCATGTAATGAGTGTATTTCTTTTTGGACAATGTTACCCCTTCCCTCCCTCTCTCAGGTGGACAGATTTCGTTAGCTGAAGCCTCTCTAGACAAAAAGCCCTGGCGAAGTGCTGTTTCTTTTCTCCCATTGTTTCCAACCTCTGACCACAGAGTCAATACCAGATGATTTCATGTCTGGCTCCTCTTGCTTCTGGCATAGGGAGACGACGACAGACGTGACATCAGTCATGTTAGTGAGTCGGATGCAGGGGCTGGAAAGATGGGGCTGGGCTGGCGTGCTGCTTAACTCCCATCGACATCACTTATTGATTTCTTTTTAATTTCACACCGCATCCATCTATCAGCAGATCTTGTTGGTTTATCTCCAGAAACCCCAATCAGTCCAGCCTGTGTGCATGCCTCTCCTGCTGTACACTTCTTGTACTTCCACACAAGCCACAGCCTCTCCAGGTCCCGCTGGCTTCTCTGCTTCTGTCTCCACCCAATTGGAGTCAGTTCTCCATACCAAGACCGGAGTGAGCTTGTGAAAACGGGCTTCAGAGCACCATGCTCCCGGTGCCCAAATTCCCCAGTGCTTCCCCGAATAATCGGGATAAAGTCCATGGCGTGCCAAGCCGCCGGGTCTGCTCTGGCTCCTCGATGCCCCGTTTCTCTCATTTCAGGATATTGCATCTCCTCACCTCTGACTTCCTTTTTCTGCCTTTCCCTGACCTCCCTATTCAAAGTGTCCTCTGTCCCCTGTTTCCCATCTCCATTTTAATTAATTAATTAATTAATTTCGCTGGTATGGGGGTTTGAAATCCTGACCTTGCAGCCTGAACTGCGCCTCCAGTCCTGCTTTTCGCTGGTTAGAATAGAGTCTTACCTAAGCCAAGGTGTCCTGCCCGAGGTCTGCCAATGTAACTGTTCCGCTCCTTCCCAGGATCACAGGCATCATCCTGCCGTCCATAGAGACGGAAACATGCAGACTTTTCTTTCCTTGAATTTGGATCCTTCTATTATCAGCCTCTTAAGTAGCTAGGCTTACAGGGTGTGAGACAATGGTATTTAACTCCTTTTTAAGCTTTGTAAAAATGGCACTCTTTAAAAACATTTGGTCTGTTCACTTGTTTATTTTTTTATGGTAGTGGAGTTTGGCTGTTGTTTAAGTCTGTCTTCCCCTTAAGGAGGTAAACCTCATTTTTAAAATGTTATATTCAAGCCACGCTCTGGTGGCTCATGTCTGTAATCCTAGCTACTCAGGAGGCTAAGATCTGAGGATCATGGTTCAAAGCCAGCCTGGGCAGGAAAGTCTGTGAGACTCTTATCTCCAATAAACCACCAGAAAACCAAAGTGGCACTGTGGCTCAAGTGGTAGAGCCTTGAGCTGAAGAGCTGAGGGGTAACACCCAGGCCCAGAGTTCAAGCCCCACGTCTGGAAAAAAAATGTTACCTTCACTGTGATCTAGCTGTCATTGGTACTTAGCCTGGGCCTGGGTATGCGGCAATGTTCAAATATTTATGGCTGGAAAAAGAAAGGAATGGATGTGACAGGAGCAGGGAAGGGTATAAAATGAGAGGTGAGAAGTGAATAAGACTCTCTCTCTTCTTTTAAAGTGCTCCCAGCTCAACAGAGGAGCTGAACATTGGTAACAAACAAGCAAGACATTAGTAGGAGTTGAGGAGGAGATGGTCAGAGGTCTTCTAGGGAAAGGCCATGCGTTGAGGCCTTTCATCCACTGACATTAGTAGAACAGGCTCTTGTGGCTTCAGGATTTATCTTGATATGAGCAAGGCAGACACAGGCATCTTTGAGAGCACAGCACAAGATATCTGCGCTGTAAACTAGAAGCTGCAATACAACTGCAGAGTCCAGGCAAGGTGTGCTTCATGAACTTGACAGATAGATCTGCCAGCCTCCCCCTCCTCCCCACCAGGAGAGAGAAAACAGTAATGGAATGGAATGTCGTTATCAAGAATACGCCACACACAGTGGTGTGATCGCGTGGCTCATGGCTGGAAGGCTGCATGTATATGAATGGAAGATGCTTAGTAATTTTGTCATCTAAATGTTTTCATAGTGTTTCTCAAGGTGGACATTTTGCACGATGATATTGATTTGAGCTGTTCATTTGTACGCAAATAGAGTATGAATAGCAAGAAACTAGACAAAGAAATTCAGCCTACAAATGAATTCAAATCACATAGCAATGAGTAGAATTCCATTAACCTTTTTAGACTCTCCTTTTATCAAATAAATAGCAGGCTATAACTTAGACTAGCATTTTTAAAATGTTCATAGAAGCAGCAGAAATATATTTCACCATAAATCTTCATAATTTCTTTCATGGAATAGCTAAGAGATAGTTTCTGGTGGCTCTGTTCAGAGAAGATAGTGATGAGTTAGACTCTGATTTCCTCGTTCTACAAGCTCCCTGACTGTAGGAGAGTACATCAATCTTGTCATCAAGGGTTATGTTGTCAGTTGGCTGAAATGAAGTGCCCTACATTATTTTATTTTATTTTACTTTTTTACTTTATTGTGCCAGTTCTAGGGCTTGAACTTATAGCTTGGGTGCTACCCCTGAGCTTCTTTTGCTCAAGGCTTGAGCTCCATTTCCAGCTTTTTTTTATGGTGGTTCATTGGAGATAAAAGTGGTACTGGTTTCTGAACTTGGGGCCTCAAGCTTTCTAGTCATGAGGCTGAACCACAACCCAGTTCTTTTTGCTTTGGTTATTTTTGAGGTGGGGTCTCACATCTTTCTTGGAGCTGGTCTGCACCTCCATCCTCCTATTAACCCCTCCACAGAGCTATGTACCATTTTACCCAGCTTATTAATTGAGGTGGGGGAAATCTCACTAGCGTTTTTCCTGGGTTGGCCCACTCTCTGCCTCCGGAGTAACTAGAATTAGAATTTCTTTATCTGTTGAAAGAGACTGGCCTAAAGTCAGACTTATCGTGTAAGAATACACATGTTTGGTGCTAGAGGGTGGCAGAGCTATTGAAGAACAGAGAGGTTCATGTCCAGCACATTTTCTTTCCATCACAACATTGGGTAAAAGAGAAAAAGGAGGGGAAAGAGTATTGAAGATTAAGTATTCAGCCCGATATCATTGTGCAAATTCTTACCTGCATATTGGGTGTGAGATGTGAAAGGCCAGACAGCAAAAATGTTCTGCCTAAACCAGTAAGAACATAGAGCCCTCACTGCTAACTGGGTGATTTTTTAATATAATTTTCTTGAGAAAAGCTTCTCTGATGACAAGAGAGTATAAGTAATACTATAACAGAGGCCAGGTTTTCTGACTGAGAATTCTATTGCATTGTATCATTATGCCATGTTTACTAAACAATGAACGGGAGAGAGAGAGAGACAGAGAGAAAGAGAGAGAGACTGCACAGAAAACTAAAGTCTCCTCCTGAAACCCACCTCCAGGTTATTTCCTTATTCCTTCTCTACAGGTAACTATGGTCATGGTCTTAATATATGTCCCTGCATGTAGTGTTGAGTGAAAATATTGGGGTTAACAACCTTTGACCATTAAACTTTTAGCAGATATTTAAGGCAGCATAACAGATTAACTGACCTACTGGTAGAGTGGTTAGCTATATAAATCAATTCTTTTCCTTCTTTTTTTTTTTATCCTGGGCCTGGGGCTTGAACTCTGGGCCTGAGCTTGAACACTGTCCCTGAGCTTCTTTTTCTCAAGGCAAGTGCTCTTCCACTACTTCTGACTTTTTCTTAGTATAATTATTGGAGATAAGAGTCTCACTGGCTTTCCTGCGTGGGGCTGACTTTTGATGCGATCCTCAGATCTCAGCCTCCTGAGTAGTTAGGATTACAGACATGAACCACCTACACCTGGCTTATGCAATACAATTTCCATTCTTTAGATTTCCGTGAGTTGTGAACAGGGTCATCATATGCTCTCTCTGAGAGACCACCATGTTGGTATTAAGGTATATTAAAGAATAAACATTTTACATCTTTTTTTTCTCAGACTCCTAATTGGAGATAAGCCCATGAGAGAGTTATAAAATGTACAGTTCAGGCTTTGAAAATGCACTGGAGAAACAGCCATTCACTGAGAAATGGTCATTTCCCAGCCACTGGTGGAAAGGAGCTAAGCGGCGCTGGGTGGCCCTCCGTCAGCTCTCGGTGGGTTTTTGACATGTGAAGGACGTGAGGTTTTAGTACTTTCAGGGGATGTGGAAAATACATTTTTATTGTTCTTCTTCATGGACGGGGAAGCTTTGCAAAGCTGTTTTATTTTGAGAGTGCTTGATGTGTTGAATGAAGATCTTTTCTTCTTCATTAACAAAGGGAAGGACACACCACAGCCTTCTTAGCCCGAAGCCTGAAGAATGAAATCACAGAGAGATGAAAAGCTGGAGACACAAGGGGACCGGGCATGGGAAGAAAGGGTGTTTGTTTCAGAAAGAACCATGTTTTTCTAGCCTTTGAGACAACAGAAAATTATCTTAGTTTCAGCTAAAAAAAAAACAACACTCATTTTTGTAGACAAGTTTACTAAAAACGTGATATTTTGGTGCATTGTTTATATGTTAGAAGATGACTTTCCTTCCCTGTTAATTTCTTTTGTAGTCACGGGTTCTCTTGTGGTTAAACTCAATGGAGAACATCTTCAGCGTTTTTCAAGGCAGAGAGAGACTTTGATACATCTTAGTAGATACTTGACACTTATATGTTAAGGGCCATGATAATCTTTGATGCTACACACAACAATTCTAATCAGGTTACTTATATAATAAAATTGGCATCTTTTCTACCACGTCAAGCTTGAGTCTTAGGAGCTAGTCTGTTATTTTCCTTCCCATTAATATCTTGTAAATGTGTATCTCCAAGGTTGTGGGTCCCTATATAATTTCACAATTAGTTCTTAGAACCCAGAGGGATTAAACCAATTTTTAAAATCTTGATTTGGTTTATCTAGAGTTGTCCATATCAAATACACCTACACAGAACTTTCATTCCTGTTGCTTTATAGTTCAGGGCAGTTGCCTTACAAGAGGATCTTAGAATTCACAGAATGTTTTGTTTTTTTGGGGGGGGGGTCCGGTCATGGGGCCTGAACTTTGGGCCTGGGCGCTGTCCCTCAGCTCTTCAGCTCAAGGCTAGCACTCTACCACTTGAGCCACAGTGCCACTTCTGGCTTTTTTCTTATGTGGTGCTGAGGAATCGAACCCAGGGCCTCGAGCATGCAAGGCTAGTGCTCTACCACTGAGCCACCTTCCCAGCCCTCACAGAATGTTTTAAGTTGCTTCTGTGGTCTTAACTTGGTGAACCACTAACACAGATAAACAGACAGAATTAAGTCCATAGGATTGCATGAAATATATGAGACCAGTGAGTTTCTCCAGATTCTATTTATGACAATCTTTCCCTTAAAATTTTTAAAATTATTTTTAAGTAGTTGTACAAAGAGATTTCAATTCAACATGCCAGTTTAGACACTCTCTTTATGCTACGATGAGTAAAGTTTGTAATTGTTTTCTATTTCTCCATTTATCTTGAAGCCTATATTGCTGGACATAAACTTATCCACAAGCGGAAAATACCCATGTCTAGTTTTTGACAATTCAATATGTCAGTTTGTGATCAATATGCATCACAGTCTACGTCAGCACTTCCGTTAGTCTCCCTGATCACTCACCCAATATCATTCATCCTTTCCATTTTCCTAGTTCTGTTTTACTAATTGGCCATTCTGAATAGATGTAAGGCAGTTCTGGATTTCATTACCGGCTTGAGTTTATTACAGGCTTACTTTCTAGAGTTGCTGAGTAACTTTATTTTGGGATTGTGAGAACCAGGCTGTCCATTTTGGCTTGCATGATTCATGCAAGTCAAACAAATAGTAGAAACCAATGCCAGGTGTGTTATTTCAGCTTCATGTCCCTCTGGAGTTTACTGACCTGGGGCATTCTTGTGGTTTGTTTTGCGGGGGGTGTGGGACTGGGGGGGAGTTGGAAGTGGGTGGAGGTATCCTCAATGTGCACACCACAAGTAAAACTGCTGCTGCCACTGGATCTGTGTTTGGCACACATAATGTTGTATCCTTTGTCTGTCCCACTATTCTCTTTTCTAAAGAGTAAATTAAACTGGCCCCAGTGGTTCACATCTGCCATCGTAGCTACTCAGAATGGTGAGATCTAAGGTATTCTGTGTGAAGCCAGTCCAGGCAGGGAAATCTATAAAAAAACTGAAAATGGAGCTTTGGCTCGAGTGGTAGAGTACCAGCCTTGAGCAAATCTACTAAGGGACAGTGTCCAGCCCCTAACTCAAGCCCAAGTATTGGCTCAAAAAAAGAAAATTAGGTACAACCAAGGTCAAAGTCATGGCCAGGATTTCTTATCTGTGAGTTTTAGCCAGGGCATAGGTCTGTTTAGTGTTAAATAATTCCTCCTTGATGAGCCAGCTAGTGGTTGAGGAATGTTGTAAGGAGGTGAACTCGATGGTAAACATCACCTAAGAACAAAACGATGTCACCCACCCTCTGCCGAAGGAGGATGAGAAATGCGTTCTTGTGATCCTCCTCCCTTCTCCCAAGCACCTTCCACACGACAGCTTTTCTGTTTGTCTCTCATTGTGCTCCTCTCGTTGAAGGCAGGAGAGTTGCGAATGTGTGTTGCACATGGGAATACTGGACTCATACTTATTTCATTGTGTGGCTGCAAGACTTCTGTCAGTAAAAGAGCTTCACCATATCCCTGATAATGCAAGTGTCATACTCAGGACTTGTCAGAAACAGTCCAACAAGTCTGCCCTATTCATGGCTTTATTATGCATGACTTTAACGAAGTGAAGTTAAAAAAAATTGAAAGCATCAAAAGAAAATTTAAAAATAAAGCCAGACACCAGTAGCTAATGCTTATAATGCTAACTACTCAGGAGACTGAGATCTGAGAATTTGAAGACATTTGGCCACTTTGAACCTAAACTAATGGCAATTTCCTCTGACTCCTTTAATTGCTAAAGTTGGATCATGTGGTATAGATTTGTTGTTTAATTTACTTTTAAAAGTGTTATGTTGCAGGGATTCCTTCTATTCATTAAATATTTTCACTATATAACTTTAATTGTACAATGTTCTGATGTCAAAGTATATCTTTTTCCACAACTAGTCCCATTATTACTGGAAAATTAGGTTGCTTCCGGGTTTTTGTGATCATGAAGTATGCTGAGACAAACGTCCTTTCAGAGCGTGCAGTATGATAGTGAAGGACACCCCTTGGGGGACAGAAGGGCTGCGCTTAATTCTTCACTACTTGTATAACGTGGATCTCAGTTGCTTAGTCTATAAAATAAGAGCAGTACCTTCTCCATAGGCTCACTCAGAGTTAATCCATCGCAAATGCTTAGAACATAATGGTGAGTACAGCTAAGTATTATTGAGGAGGTAAGCACTTAGGTATTATGAAATGCTTTGGTCTTTACAAACATAAGCTTTGTAAGCTCATTTCTTTTGGAAAAAAAATCTTCAAAAAGAGAATTCCAGGTAAAAGCCTCTTGATACACATAGCCAGAGCAAACTCTACAAAGACTAGCAATTTTGTCTCCTGTCAAACTGCATAGGAGCACTGCTTTCCACAAAATTAGAAGGGCTACGGTGTCATTATATCAGTCTCAACACCATGAACATCCTATTTGTGGATGACAGGACACAAATTTTCACAGTTTAACAATGTTGAAATCAGAATATGTCCAACCACTATTGTCAAGTAAATGACTGTCATAATGTGTTTATTGACTATAGCTGCAATCAGAAAAGAGTATCAATGTGTGCCAACGTCTGTGATAATTTCATTTGCATGATCTGAAACAGGCAAACATATATAAAAACTGTGATCTAAATGCAAACTGAGAGGCAAGCAAAGTAGATAGTATTATTTACAAAGATAATGTCGGGTCTCAAAACTAGCCCTGAAGGCTGAGTGCCAATGGTTCATGTCCATAATCTTAGCTACTCAGGTGGCTGAGAGCTGAGGATAGTGGTTCAAAGCCAGCTGAGGCAGGAGAGTCCATGAGATTCTTATCACCATTAAACAACAAAAACCAGAAATGGAGCTGTGGTTCAAGGGGTAGAGCACCTGCCTCAAGAGGAAAAGCTAAGAGATAGTGCCAGGGATCTGAGTTCAAGCCTCAGTATTGGCACACACACACACACACACACACACACACACACACACACAATGTGCCTGAAGGACAGAAGTTCTTCAGCTTCATGCCTCAGTATTGGCATACACACACACACACGCACACACACAAACACACACACACACACACACACAGTGCCTGAAGGCCAGAAGTTCTTCAGCTTCATTTGGAAGATTGGAGAGGACAGATGGAGGGAGCTAGAAGTAGTGATAGTAGAGTCCTACTATCTTGTTCTGAATCTATACCTTTTATCTGCTCCCTTTTTTCCATGCACACAGCTAAAGAAGACAACAAAGCCCAAGATGCAGTTCATGGACCTTCAGGTCACTGTTGTATCATTCTTGCAAATGTAATACTTCCCATAGGCCCTGCCCCCGCACATCCATGGTTAACTATCTTCATGGTTTTCTCATTGTACCTAGTCCATACCCTTACCTTACTGCTTACTCCACAGCATTTCATACCTACCATTGTGTTGTCAGTCATCAGGAAGCCAAATCCTCCAGGAAGTGTGTTCTCTGTTGTTCATCTTTGAACTCCAAGTCTGACGTTCAACTGAACGAATTACAGTATGGAACCCAAGAAGGCAGCCCATCTTTCCTGGGGTTATTGGATGTTCCAGCCACAAGGGTTCCAAATATGAGCTCCTGATTCTGAAAGAAATTCTTTACTAGTTTATACTGGGGCTGGAAGCATGGCTTATCTACTGGTGATTTTCATGGTAGTTTTAAATTCCTTTTATTTCCAAATGATTATGAGAGCTTGTTAGAGCAAGCTGTCCGTGCCTGTCTGAGAGCCTCGTTGGGCTGTCTACTCTAACATCTGCACAAATGAGGTCATGTAGCACCTAGGAGTCGATTCCCAGTGGTTAGCACATGAACAGCCGAAACCAGTCACTACCAGTGTTCAGATTCCTTTAATCTGAAATACAATTTTGTTACTCTACTTTTTAATGTTTTCCTATTAGGATGCTAAAACTATTCCTGTGTTAATGACATTATTTTTCAAGTGTCAGTGGTAGTAACCAACCACTCACTTTCTCTTAGACAGCAGAACTCTTTCCCTTTGAGATTAAAGTGTTAAGAATAAGATGCCACCCGTTTTCATTTAAAGCCTCCCCAAACTCTTTGCTCAAACGTGGTGCTTCAACAGAGGCAAACTGGTCAAATTCTGCACTAAACATAACAAACAACTTCTGAGTCTTGTCTAGACAAAGTCATTGTACCCTAGAACTTGCAGGACTCAGGGAAGAAAGCTGGCTTTTGTGCTGCAGACCGAGTAACTTGGATGCTTTTAAGAATGAGTATGTTGAAGTAGCCAGCTGTGACAAGCGAACGAAGGCAAAGCAGTCTCTGTAATGTCTGACACCCAGGCTCGGGGTCCTTACTTATCTGACTTCCCACATATTTATCTAGAAACTTGTCTATGTCCATGATGTTTTCCCAGAGCACTCATGTTCAGACACAGTATTTGCATTATGTGATCCATGTATCAGTGGCCTTCCATAGGAAATAACAGCCCAAAGCCGGGAGCTGTCACTTCAAAGCATACCACAGTGGTGAGATACAGCCCGGAAATGAACCATGTCAGCAGAATATCATTTCTTTAGAATCCTAAAACCCTTCTCTTTTTGCTGATAATTATCAGTGTTTGTTATAGACACATTCTGAGCATAATGGGATCGTTTAAGATTTTAAGGTCTTCCTCCTTCTCTTCCTCCTTCTCTTCCTCCCTTCCCTCCCCCCCCCCTCCCCGCTCCTCTTCCTTCCCTGCTCTGTTTTTGTCTAATCCCAAAATGATAGATTTGGTCTCTGCTTGCTTTTCTAGAAGCTGTTGGTAGGGTTTAGAAAAGGCTCATAAAAAAAGAGGGGACCGGCTCTGTTATTTCCATGTCTCTGGTTCTTTCTACCTCTCCTCTGTTTTTTGGTTGTTTTGAGTTTTGTGGGTTTTTTTTTTTTTGTTGTCAGTTATGGGACTTGAAATCAAGGCTTGGGCACTGTCCCTGAGCTTTTCTGCTGAAGCCTAGCATTCTTCCACTTGAGCCACAGCTCCACTCCCAGCTTTTTGTGGTTAATTAGACATACGAGTCTCAGAGACTGGTTTCAAACCGTGATCTTCAGGTCTCAGCTTTGGGATTACAGGCATGAGCTACCAGCACCCAGCTTCTTTCTACTACTCTTCTGTTTTTATAAAACAGATTTTATAAAGACAGATTCTGATCCTGACACTGGTGGCTCATGTGTATAATCCTAGCTACTCAAGAGGCTGAGATCTAAGGATTATTTTACAAGCCAGCTAGGTCAGGAAAGTCTGCGAGACTCCTATCTTCAATAAAGCTGGAAATGGCCCTGTGGCTTAAATGGGAGAGAGCTAGCCTTGAGAAAAAGAATGGAAACTTTGAGAAAGTTCAGCAGAGATGAGCATAAATGAACAAACTGATAGAAAAGAAGTAAAAGTATTAAGGTTGCAGTATGTAGACTATAACTTCTTAACACTCTAGATCACAAGAGTTACAATCCTCAAAAAATAATTCTGTGTCAAACTGTTCATAGACAATAAAACAACCGACAGGAATAACAATTAAGCTTAATTCTCATTTTGCAATCACCATCTAATCTTATTTTTATGAAAGAAGATTGTGAGTTCTTAGGTGATTGCTTTCTAGATCTGCTTTAAGTTCAATAATTCTCTCTCATTGCTTTTAATTCTGTTAAAGTGTGTTTATTAAAATACTAATGAGAGCAAAGCCATACTGATTAAATGTAGAATTATTCATTTAAACCTTTTGGTATTTTGAAAGTAGAGGTAGATTCTAACACTGGGAGATGTTGGTATCGAGGATTGAGCTTTGTGTGATTCTACCATTTAAACCATAACCTGAGTCCTTTTAAGTTTTAATTTGTTCTTCAAACAGGATCTCATGCTCTTATCCTCGGCCTCCAACTGTATCCCTCCATTTCTGCCATCCAAGTCAATGGGATTATGGATGTATGCCACCACTTGAAATAAGTAGCTTGCTATGTACCTAAAGTTTTTTTTACAGTAGCTATTTGAAATCTGCTGAATTTACAAAAAGTTTAATGAAACAACTTTTTAAAAAAGGCATAAATGCAATTTATCCCAAGAGTTCTAAGTAGGGTGTATTTTCCCTCGTGGTTTTATGGCATCTAATAAATAAATAAATGTACTGTTGGCCAGGAAATACCTTTTGAGATCTATTGTCAGCCTTTGAGAATTTTTAGGACTTGCTTCCTAATTCACTGTTGTTTGCATCCATACCTCTTTTTCCTTGCAAGTCGGGCTTGAATTTCACCTTTCATCTGCCCTTGTCTTAGCTGGCTGTGTGTGTCTATTCTCTTTTTTCTTGTTTTCCTTTTTCAGCTTAGGATTGTCCTACTTTTTAAAAAATAGGTCAGTAAATTTGAAGATGTTAGTCTGTTTCCCCCAGTCTTTTCTTCTGGAAGTAATCAGAGTGACTCGGTCACACACGTTTTGCTTGATCTCTTGAATGCAGACCCAGTTTTCCCCCTGGAAGAACCTAGTCTGTAGCAGCCCGACCTGCCCGGCTCCTGAGTCCCTGTCACGGCTGACTTCCGGCCTCTGTTACTGACTGAACTGTACCTTCACCCCTACTGCCTCTCACCAGCAGCCTCTTCCTGCTCTTTCCCATCCTTTCTGGGAGAGAAAGAAATCTTCCCCTCCCTTCCTTTCTTAAAACCCTTCCCTTCCAAACCCTGGTCCACAGGCTGTGATTCCTGAGCACAGAACTCCCTGTGAGAACTGGGTCCTTCCTGATGCCTGATGCCGCCCCCCCTCCTCCCCAGTGTCCTCCCCAGCGCCCTCCCCTGGCCGGCCCCCACCCTTCGGCAGGCTCTCCCACCTCCAGCCTGGGCTTAGGGAGCTGGAGTGGCAGGGTTTAGGTAAAGGGGTGAAGAGGAGGCCGGTGGGGGGGCGGGGGGGAAGGCCCAGCCCATTTGATGTCCTCGTGGGTTGGTGGTAGAACACAGGTGTGGCGCTAAGGGATAGTGCTGAGGGGCGGGCCAGCCTCGCCCTGTGGAGGGAAGCTGGCTCTGAACCCGCCCGGATCCCAACTCTGATGCC
>NW_012267243.1:11299558-11339136 GCF_000151885.1 Dipodomys ordii | reverse complement strand
CGGGGCCCGATGGGGGGGGGGTCGGGGCACACTTGAGTTCCTGCACAATCACATGCGCGTCGTGCTGTGGCTGGTGAGCAGGCCGGCTTGGGTTCAACCATTATTATTAAGTGGAGAAAACTGAGTGTGTTCAGGATCTCAGGAAAAGAGCCAGACAGGAAGATGCCACCCACTGTTCATGGAAACAGCCTAACGAGATTGTGGACACTTAGGTTGCTTTGTGAATAAAGATGTACAGGTAGCATCAGAGCCACGACTTCATCCACACTACTTTGTAGGCAGGGCATTGGCGGTTACCTTCTATTAGCTGACATTATAAAAGGCAGAATTTGCAGGGAAAAAAAAGTTAAAGAGAGAAAAATCCAGTTCCCTTACTGAGAAAATTATACTTGTAAATCACAGAACTAATACTTGGGGCGAAATGTAGCTGATTAGGTAAATACATCCTGCCTGCCGTGTTAATGCCTATAAAGTAGAGCTAAGGGGAAAACCACATTAGCCTAGAAAGCCCTAATTTTAGAAGAATAGATGATCATCTCAAACTGTTTAATTGTTAATATTGTTTTGATGGGTTTTTCATCAAGGCCCCAGTTGAATAGGACTTGAGGGGAAGTGTGGAGCAATTTCCCAGGAGAGCAAAAAGACCAGGCTTTGCTGGGCCATATGTGGTTCACACCTCAGCCTAGCTACTCAAAAGGCTGAGATCTAAGGACTGTAGTTCACAGCCAGCCCAGGCAGGAAAGTCCATGGGACTCTGATCTCCACCAGACTACTCAGAAGCCAGAAGTGGTATTGTAGCTTAAGTGGTAGAGTGGTAGAGCACAAAGAGGCCTAGAGACAGTACCCAGGCCCTGAGTTCAAGCTCCTGGACAGGGGGGCAGGGAGTGGGGGTGGGGTGGGGGGGTAGGGAGATAAGGCTTAGAGGAAATAGAGTTATTTGGAGATGAGAAGTCTGATAATTGATGATAAATATGTGCAAATTTCTATCTTGGAGGCTAGAGCACACACACAAAGCAAAGTAACACACATAGAAAGTTCCTTTTGTCAGTGGATATATGACCATTCTTCTTTGATGCTCTCAGATAGGACAAATGGTTCATCAACAACAGGACTGCATGGCCTCTCAAAGACACTTCCAGGCAATACAATGTGTGCTTTTCGTGTTAATTAAATGAATAGTTACTGGGTAAGGAAACGTTTATTTTAGGGTCCCAGGTGCTGTTGTGTATGAACCTAAGAATCATGTGATGGAGTAAATGATGGTATCCTTTGTCATCCTTCTTAATCCCTTAGCTGTGAGGACCTTTGTCCCCCTGGGAAGCATGGTCCACAGTGTGAGCAGAGATGTCCTTGCCAAAATGGGGGAGTGTGTCACCATGTCACCGGAGAATGCTCTTGCCCTTCTGGCTGGATGGTAAGTTTCCCCCCTCCTGCCCTCACCCCCCGCCCCCGCTGGCCCCGCCCAGAGTCATACATTCCAAGACACTTCAGGTGAAGTAGCTGCAGTGGTCAGAGATTCCCAAACTGCAAGTACTAAGCCCTTGAAAACTAGCATCCTTCAGTGGAGAGAAGACAGAACGTGATCTTCTCCTGGTGCATTAATTGCAGTAAGGACCCTCATGTGTGCTGGCCCATGCACCTTGCCTTTCTTTTGAGGACAAAAGAAAGAAGCAAATTATCTGGTTTCCCAGATGACCAGTAGAGTTGATAGACACTGGGTGTATTTGAGAATCATTTGCATCATTGCATCTGTGGATTGCTGTTGTGCTTTGAGAACATTATTCTCCACACACAAGTGTTACGTGAAAGAAAGTTATCCAATCATGTAAGTGTGGAGACACTTTAAGGAAAACGGAGTATAGCAAATATTACAGAATGTCTCAGAACCCACTGGATCTTAATATAAGAAACTATAACTCACTGTCCTTCCCACACATAAACTAGGATTTCATAGTGCAACATAAAACACACCATGCTAAAGCATTACTAAATGGACTTCTCTAAAATCAGAAAATAACGTTGGTTCTTACCTTTCTGGCTTGCTTTGTGCATCTGTATGTATAAAAGAAGAGGTGGGAACCTCTTCACTTCAATCTACTTAAGAGAAGCTTAGTTCATCATCATCTTCTCCCTCCATGGGGTATTGGAGTTCCTGCAGAAGTTCAAGTGACAGCTTAGTAATCAGATCTGCCCAGGATTCTTCTGTTCTCTTCAGGCTTCACTTTTCCAAGGCTTTGACCTACGAATAGCCAACCCACTTTCCTTCACCTCCATGTCCTCTGATCCTCCATTCTTCTGAACACTACTTCATCATAACATTTCCCAGGCGTGTGTCAGTTCTTCCTCCTTTCCCCCCTGTAAGGAGAACTGGAGTCAGTTTCCAGTTTCCAGGACGCTTGGGAAGTAAGAGAGTGTTCAAGAGGTCAAGGGTACAATGAATATATCAGAACCCAAACGAAGATCAGAAACGGTGATTTTGTGAGAGTCTGATGCGAGAATCAAAGCATGGGCGACTCTAAAGGTAAAGGCAGAAGGAGACTTGTTTCGTTCTTGAGGATGAAAGGGAGCTGTGGAAGAAGCACTGGATGCCGTCCAGCAGTTCAGCAAAGTTAAAATCACTAAATCTAATCTTGTTATGTCCCTTGTAAAGGCTTTCTATTTCTCTTGTTTCTCTTCTACTTCCTTACTCCCTCTGCCATTTTTTGGGTGGTACTGAGGTTTGAACTCAGAGATTTGTACTTGCTAGATAGCTACTTGACCACTGAAGCCATGCTTCTCAGCTCTTATTAGCTTTAGACATTTCCTTTGACAGAATCTTGCACTTTTTAGCCTGGGAAGATCTCAGACTGAGATCTTCCTACCTATGCTTCTTGTATAGCTGGGATTGTGGGAGTATACCATTATGCCAGGTCTTCTGTTTTGTTTTTAATTATCTGAGTGAATTCTAGTACTTCTTAACTACCTCTTCCTAGTTCTTATACCGTCAACATTTGCCAGTCCTGGTCCTTGATTGGTCCTCTTCACGAGAAGTAGTTTTACTAGCGTGTCAGTGTCCAGAGAGCTCCGTACTCTGGGTGAGGAACTGTCAGTGCCTTAGGACTTCAGAGTAAGTGTCCATGAAGATGCTTCATGGTGAGGCTGAAGCTGTTTCCTGGGGTGGTTGTGACATGGGTCAATGAGTCCAGCAGGCAGACGATGCACCCCTCCACACACGGCGGGAGCCCGTTCTCCACCTCTTCCTCCCGGCTTTGGGTCTTCACAGATCTCTCTGCATGAATACTTCATGTCGCCTTTTCCTTCTGTGTGTATCTGGCTTTCAGCTTGTGTATCTTATTTTTTCAACATACTATTCATGCTATCATTTTTGGTGCTTTTTCAAAGGACAAGCACGTGTTCTTTGAATATACACACACCTGCTCACACATGTGTACACACACACATCCTTTAACGAATAGAAAGCATTCCCCTTGAAGCCACTTGTTCACATTAAGTCTTATTCATACACAGTGTCTCGACACTATCGCTGGGTTTATAACGGCCCTGTGAGACAGAACTTGCATCAGATGTGCTCACCACACACTGACCCCTGGCTAGTTGTTCCTTTAGTTGTCTTTTCACTTTACATGTAGTATATACTATGCCGTGTTGGAATGGTGAGACTAGAGCTTTTCTGCTTTCTGCTCTCCCACTCATTGCCTTGTAAACTAACCCGGGATTTTTATTTTATTTTTCATTCTCAGGGCTTAGCACTAGGCCTGGCACATTGAAGGTTTTCCATTGAGCACTAATGTGGTCCATCTTTCAAAGGCTTTTTTCAGCTCCAGGAGTCTGTGGAAGAACTTTCCCTGTTTGCAGATAGCTAGAAACCACCAGAGGAGACTTAATTAGCTCACCAACTGCCTCTGTGAGTAGCCAGTAGTTAGAGGAAATGTATTTCCTATGGTATCCAGAATAAACATTTACAAAACCATCTGCTGTTCGCTAGCCTCCAATTTCAGAGTGCTCACAGTCTGCCTTTTAGTCTTTCAAGAGAGCGGCAACAAAGCAACACATTCTGACAGTAAAAAAACAGAAAAAAAAATTACGTTATGTGGGATATGTTGTTTTCTCTAATTGTAACTCCAATAAATACCTCCAACAAACATCTCCATTACTATAACTCCAATAAGTCAGAAGCTACAATTGCAAGTTATGTAACTAAGTGAAGTAAAAAAAATAGTAGCATATTTCATTGATTTATTGATTCAGTATCTTATTCTAATCTACATAGGATCAGAAGAAATAGCATGACTTCACCAGACAAGATGGGCAACTTCTTGAGAAATGTCCAAGTTATTCTCTTGAGGTTCCTCCCCAGGAAATAAGGTTTCCTATTGATTGAGGACAGAAATGCCTATTGAACCTCTTTATGAGGTTCAAATCTCTTTATTTATTGAATCTCTTTAATTTTTCTGAAATAAATACCTAGATTGATTCCTAGGGAACGATTTCTTTTTTTCTTTTCTTTCCTTGGGGGGGTCCGGTTGTGGGGCCTGAACTCTGGGCCTGGGCCCTGTCCCTCAGCTCTTCAGCTCAAGGCTAGCGCTCTACCACTTGAGCCACAGCACCACTTCCAGCTTTTTTTCTTTTTGCTTATGTGGTACTGAGGAATCGAACCCAGGGCCTCAGGCATGCAAGGAAAGCGCTCTACCACTGACCCACCTTCCCAGCCCCTAGGGAACTATTTCTTAGAGATGGATATTGATAATTCAGGTATACAAAATTTCACTTATGTTCCACTTTAAGAAATGAAGCCAATGATACAATTTTTGCTGATTTTTTAAGGTTTAATTTTCTTGTTAAGGTGATACACAGAGGGGTTACAGTTACATTGGTAAGGTAGTGAGTATATTTCCTGTCAAACATTGTTACCCCCTCCCTAGTTTTTCTCTTACTTCCCCTCTCTCTCTCTGTTTTTTTTTTTTCTGGAACATATGGTGAAGCATTTGGAGATATCCTTTACACCAGATGTTGCTATTCATGTGAAGGATGTTCAGTAAGGATAGTTGACTTATTGTCATGTAAGACACAAGGAAGAATGCTTAGGAAGATTTATAAATTCCTTAGGTTGCCATACTCAGTAATGGTATCTTAGGCTTCAGTTTTTAATATGGACTTTTCTTATGACTGCTGATTTGCCATGTTGAATGTCTCCTAAGATTTGAGCCTACCAAGTAAATAAGTCTGTTTAAAAAGTTGTGACTTTTCTTCTAAAATGATCAACACTCTACATGTTCTAAGTTTCCCTTAATCTACAGTTTCTGCAGCCCTGTTCCCAGACACTCTGGTCCTTTCTGTTTCCTCTCTTTTCC
The DNA here is from genome assembly GCF_000151885.1 of Dipodomys ordii. Classification (NCBI taxonomy): domain Eukaryota; kingdom Metazoa; phylum Chordata; class Mammalia; order Rodentia; family Heteromyidae; genus Dipodomys; species Dipodomys ordii. The sequence goes on along the minus strand of NW_012267243.1, from coordinate 11,333,785 downwards.
TCCCCTTCCTTCACTCTTTCTCTGGCTAGGGGCCCATCTAATTTTCCAAGTCTCTTTGAATGCAGGGCACCGTGTGTGGTCAGCCTTGCCCTGAGGGTCGCTTTGGAAAGAACTGTTCCCAAGAATGTCAGTGCCATAATGGAGGGACATGCGATCCTGCCACAGGCCAATGTCACTGCAGTCCAGGATACACGGGGGAACGGTAAGGCATGCTCTTGTATTTCTCTGACCATTTTTAATGGTAGGAAGGGACATTTGGAAGGCCCAAGGGCGTGGTCAGGACCATGCATCTACAGGTGTAGAAGCATCTGCAAAGTCTCGGTGTGTCTGAAAGATTTTATACTCATTTGATGTATAGAAACTGAGTCCCAGACAGCAGAGGTAAGTTTGAAGATGCTAGAGAATATATCACAAGATGACTGCAGAATGTTAGACATTTGTAACCTGTGGTGAATGTATCATTCTGAAAACATTGATCACTTCAGAATACCAACTACCTTTTAAGTATTTGTGGATAGATTAACTTTCAAATGGAATGTATACTGGTACCTGTAGAAAGCACAGTTGCCTTCTTGTGAAGAATATCTATCAGTCATCATACTTTACTGTGTTGGTAGAAGAGGATCTCTGCTGGACATTGGGTAAATGGCTGTCTGTGCACATGTGGTTCTGTAACTTACTGTGTTAGAAGGTTTGTAGCTTTCTGTTAGAAGGTTCCATATTACATGTTCATCCTATTTCTTCTACTTTTTTGTATGTCCTAAAAGATAAGCTAACCAAATTCATTGAATGTGAGTATAAAACTATGTAAGAGATTTGAGGGGCATTGAGTATAATGATTATAAACAAAGATTTGGGAACCTAGGTTTAGACCAATGTGCACATAGAACTTTCCTCATTGGGCCAACTCAATTAATAATCAGACTTTCAGGGGCTGGGATTTAGCTAAGCAGAACGGCGCCCGCCCGGTGCGTGCAAGGCCCTGGGTTTGGTCCTCAGCCCTGGAAAAAAAGAAAAAGAAAAAAAAAGAATAATCCAACTTTCCTTCATGGCCGTGAGAAAAGTAAGTTAGTACATAACAGCCTAGGAATAGTCCTGAAGTGTATGTGTCTAGCTATCATCATCTTTTAATGGTTTCTATGAACTATATAAGTATCAATGATTATCCAGTTAAATCATACCTATGAACAATATAGAGTTAACTGTCATTTTCGGAGGGGTATTGGTATCAAGGCTTGAACTGTGTACTTCACATTTGTACTCAGCTTTCTTGGTGCTCTGCCACATTAGCCACACCTCCAGTCCAAATTTTGCTGGTTGATTGGCGAAGGAGTCTGTCACTCAGGTTGGCTTTAAGCTGTAATCCTCAGATCTCAGCTCCTGAGTAGCTAGGAGTACAGGCATGGGCTACCAGTGCTTGGCTCCTGTAATTACTTTTTAGCAATCACTGTGAACTAAAATTCTTTTCACAGTTTTCCATATTTTTTTGTTTCTAAAATTCTGGTTCAATTTTATTACATTCAATATGATACTCTAGGGTTTGTTTTTCCCTGCAAATTAGTCATTGTTATACTCTCATCAAGTTTGTTTCCAAGAAATGTACAATTAAAAAATTATTTTCAGCTTCTAGCTAGGTGTTTTGTGATAAAGAAAAAAAATGCTTTCAAATATTTACTTTTCTGCCATAATTTCCAACAGCATTCCAGCTTTTTTTTGGGGGGGGGGTGTCAGTCGAGGGGCCTGAAATCTGGGCGTGGGCGCTGTCCCTGAGTTCTTCAGCTCAAGGTTACCACAGCGCCACTTCCAGCTTTTTCTGCTTATGTGGTGCTGAGGAATGGAACCCAGGGCCTCATGCATGCAAGGCAAGCACTCTGCCACTGAGCCACCTTCCCAGCCCTCCTGCTTATTTTTAGTAAATACTAGAATCATTTAGTTTTGCAATCATATCATCTGCCAATAATGATAAGTCATTTCTCAATACTTATAATGACTATTTCATTTTCTTACATTATTACATTATTCTGAACCTCTGAAACAATCTTGACAAGTAGAGGTTGATACAAGAATTCCTTGGTCATAGTTTTATTGAAAATGGCATTGATATATCTTATTTTTTATTAAGGCTTTTTGTTAGTACCATCCATTTAATCTTTATATGTATATGCTGGTCGTATGGCCTGAAGTCAGGGCCTAGGTACCATTCCTGAGCTTTTTTGCTCAAGGTGAGTACTCTACCACTTCAGCCACAGTTCCACTTCTGGCTTTTCTTTATTGTTCCCTGGAGATAAGAGTTTCACAGACTTTCCAGCCTGGGCTGGCTTCGAACCACAATCTGCAGATCTCAGCCTGCTGAGCAGCTAGGTTTACAGGCCACTGACACCAGGCATCTATCCACTTAATTAAAGATGTTTCTTTGAATCTTTTACTAATATGATTATATCTGTTCCTTTAATTCTCTGATGTGTGGATTATTGGTACCATTAGTTTACGGTGTTTACGTTCTCTAATTGGGCTTCTCAGCATGTTTGGGTGACTACCAGCGGGGTTTTGTTTTGGACTGGTAGGGCTGTCACATGACCTTTAAATTGTGGTAAAATAGATACAGGTAAGAAATGTACAAGGCCAAGCTGACTCTTAAGGGATGCTTAATTTCACTAGAACTTTTAATATAAATGTAAATGTAATATACACCTAATTTATTTATATACATGTAATATATATGTAATTGTTAATATAATGTAATATAAATAGTGGATATTTGTTTCAAATGAAGAGCAACACAGAAAACAAGCACACAAGGCCAGAATGCTCAGGCTCATCTTTTTTGGAATAACAGGGCAAGGATTACTAGTTACAATTCAGGTACATTTTGGTAAAGCAAGGAAAGCACAGAGCTAGGGAAAAGGCAGGAGGCTGGGGAGGGAATTGACTTCTTGGATTATTGCTTTTGTAAGCATTCTTTTTCTGAGACGAGGAGGAGGAGGAAGAGGAGCAGGAGGAAGAGAATGGTGATGGTGATGATATATGATTCTCTGGTTCCGTTGTTATCCCCCACTGGGTTCTAGGGTTAAGACGCATGCCCACAACCCACAACACCAAGAACATGTGTCATCATGAAAAGAAACACTGAGGGGCGGAGGGGCTGTTTGTGGGGCAGAGGCCGGAGGCCATGGTGCTCCCTGCCCCTTCCCGGCCTTGGGAAGGCAGGGTGACCGGCTTGCTGTGGTGGGCAGCCAGCCAGCAGCACCAGGATGTGGGAACACAAACACGCACCCCGCAGTGGCCCAGGGTTGGGAAACAGATGACAAATAGGAGGTTTGGGGCTGTGGAACCGTCTGGAGGATGCTGTGGTGGTGGAGATGCCAAGAAGTGGAGCAGGAGTGAAGGGAGAGGGCTCCACATCTCAGAGCTCTGTGGAGACGTGAAGACAGTGGGCCTGGGGCTAATGGCGCTCACACAGAATGGCCCTGGGCCTCTGCTGGCCTTGTGGGGACACACACACACTCACACACATTCACACCCACGGCGGGGCAGATCTGCCAGTGGGGTCCAACCAATCAAGGAATTTGGCCTGCCATCATGAGCTCCATGTGATGTTGATAGTGAAGACAATGGTGGCAAAGGCAGGAGGCAAAGGCAGACATTGCAGACTAGCGCGAGGGACACAGAGCTGGTTCCATGGAGAACCCTCTCCTGGGTCCAGGATGCTGGACAAGCTGACTCCTTCACCCTGCTGTTCATTTCCCCCAGAGCAGCGGTTTCAGAGGTGGGAAAGGCAGGCAGCTGATCCAAGGAGCCCAGGTTCAACAAGGAACATCCTTCTCTCAGGCTAAATCATGATTTGGCTCAACTCACCCCAGGGAGGGGTGTGCTCAGGAGAGCAGGTGAGAGGGAGCAGCCATCAGGAGACATATAATAACCACCACAGCACTGAAACAAGACTGAGACGTTTGCTTGTCTTGGAATTGAAATGTTTTATTAATTTAGCTCTAGTGAATGGTTAGCCATTTCCCCCAGGAAATTTTAACATGCAGGACTCCAAAATTTCCGCTATTTCTATGATGGCCAGGGTTTATTGCTTTCCTTGAAGCTTTCATTTTAACCTCTTCCTTAAGGAAATCTATTTCCTCTTTTACTAATTCCTGAGACCGCTCTTCTTGTCTGTGTGGGGCCACCAAAGCAACTGATATTGCAAAATATGTGGCCAAATAGGGCAAAATATGTTGACGGGAAATAGTAGAAGTCGTACTTCATGATTACGCTTACTTTCTTCAAATGGAGGGACAAAGGGTGAACAAATGCAGCAGTGGTACTCAGTAGACACTATATTGAAAACGACACTGTATTGAAGATGATCTAGACAACTTGTGGGTGGGGATAAGAGGGAAAAACTAGGAGAGAGCAAAGGAAGGTATGACATTGTCCAAAAAGAAATGTACTCATTGTCTGATTTATAAAATGGTAACTCCTCTATCACCTTTATATTAACAGTAAAATATATATTACACTATATCCCATACATTTGTGTAATTAAATAATGTTATTAAAATATCACCTTTAAGTAGTTGTACAGGGGGTTTCAATTCATTGTATCAGTTGATCACTACCATGCATCTTGATTGTTCTCCTCTATTTCTCCCAACTTCATCCACAAAATAGTATCCTTTTAAAAAGGTGTCCATATTAGGTGTCCAAAGGTTAGGTAGATGGAAGCCATCTTCTCTTACAACATTCCCCAAAAGAAAAAGTAGAAGATGAACAAGAGGAATCAAGCTGATACTGTAGCTGCTTTAGAAAGTAAAATTTTAATGAATGAGGTTTGTACTTACATTAGAAACAAGTAGCATGTTTAATTATAGGTTAGGAAGGTAAATTTGGGCCAGAACTTGCTATCATACCTGTTGTCTTCCCAGAGAGAAGGAAGACTCTGCCAAGCTATGATCAAATATTCATGCTGTTCCCCTGTAATTTCTCTGGCTTCCAGTCAAAACCACTCGAAACGACTTTTAGTGCTGGTTTTTGTTTTTGTTTTTGTCTTGAGTAAAAATCATGCAGATAATCCAAAGCTTGACATTTCATTTGTTTTCAAAGCTATATAAGAGGAAGTGATATTATGTTACCTTGGTTGTCTTCTTTTTCTTGGATTTCAAGGAAATCCAAACCGACAGGGTGACAGTTATGTCACAGGTCCTCAGCAAGAGACAGGATAAGGTACAATTGTTGTCCTGCAATCATGCTTTCCTTATTGTCTACTTATTTAGGGAATAAAGGAGAAGCCAAGGCTTGTTGAAGTTTCCAGTTATAAATACTGAGGACCTTCATAAAGCTCCCTGGGTCTAAAAATGTAGCACTCGCAAACAGATATTTGAAAGCCAGACACTCATGGCTTACATCTGCACTCCTGGCTATTCAAAAGGCTGAGACCTGAGGATCAAAGTTGGAACCAGCCCAGGCTGCAACAAACCAAACCAAACAAACAAAACACAAACAAAACACCTAGTACAAAACAAGCAAAAGTACTATTTGCTCAGTTTCTCCAGAACTTCCCTAAAGGCTGAATGTTTTAAAGACTTTGCCTATTGATAAATGTACCTGCAGTTGTCTAGAATCTGAGGCCAGCTTTAGAGGATGTCTTTTCTTTGTCACCATTACATTCCGTCTCTATTATAGCCAGGGTTAACTGGAAAGGGATTAGAAGATTGCCAAGATCTGCCCTGTATATATAGAACAGCCGTAGCCACAAGTCGCCACACCCTGTCATTAAAAACAAAGCTTTGTGGATAGACTGTTTCTTTCCAGCAAATTTCTTTCCTGTTTCAAGTATGCTTCAAGTAGTTACCATACCTTGTTGCTGTTTGTATTATCGAGATCTGAAGAAGTGCAATGCTGACCTACATTGTGTGTGTGTGTGTGTGTGTGTGTGTGTGTGCGCGCGCGCGCGTGCTTGAACTCAGGGCTTGGTTCTGTCCCTTAGCTCTTTTGCCCAAGGCTTGCTCTCTAGGCACTTGAACCACAGCTTTGCTTCTGGCTTTTTGGTGGTTAATTGAAGATAAGAACTTCATGGACTTTCCTGCCCCTGGCTTCAAACTATGATCCTTGTATCTATCTCAGCCTTTTGAGTAGCTAAGATTACAGGCCTGAGCTACCAGTGCTGTACAGGATCTACATTTTTTTATCTGGATCTGGTGTAACTTAAGACCACTTGGAAAGTGGCCACTCAGTCAAAATGTTTCCAGTGGTGGTGAGCATGCTGATAGATGAGACCCTGTCTTTGGCCAAAAGCTCTCCTGCTGTTGTGCAGAGTCCTAACACCTTACTCCGCCCTCCCCCCACCCCGGAAGAAACTTGACTAGAACTGCTGGTACTTTCAACAAATGAGTGATAGATCCATTTTTCTTTTCTACCACAAATCCCTCCAGCAACCCAGCTTCCTGCCTTACCATCTTGTCTTACTTAGATTGTGTCCTTCCCTAAGACAAAGCTCTAATGCCATTTTAAAAATTCCCTTTAGGTAGTTGTACCTAGGAGTTGCCATTCAGCAAAGCAGTTTGTGAATACAATGCCTCGTGATCAATGTCACCCTTGTCCGCATTCGCACTCATCCCTCCCCCCCCCTCATTTTTTCTTAATTCATAGGATTTTTTTTAGGATAATTAAGTGACATTTTGAGGCCTGCTACCTTGCTCCTTGCCATTTGGCAGTTTTTCTTCACAACAGAGAGACAACATCTCACTTGCCAAAATATGTGTGTTGGAAAAGCTTCCTCCCACCCACTGGCAGGGGCTTGCCTTGCGTGGCGTGGAGGACATGCGGTTGCAGAAGCTCCGATTTCCCCCTTCTCAAGAGGACGCTACTACCTAAACGAGGAGCGGTCATTACTGTGAACTTTGAACACAGCAGAGGCATGGTTGAAACGAAAAACGAATGTCAACACGCTAGCCAAGAGAATTAAAGTTTAGCTTCAAATTCACCACATTTTTCCCCCTTTAGGAAATGGGAAGGGCATTGTTTAAACCATACCTGTTGGGAGCTGGTACTACTGTTAGGGCGATTTCTCTTCTTGTTCCGCCCCTTTTAATAGACCCTGCCTTTCCTTCCTGTCCCAAGCTTATGTTATTTATTTATTTTGGTTACTTGGCATTCACCAGGCATACTACTGTTACTATTCCTGGAGCCAGACTAATTGATCTCATTGTTTTTTTCTGCCCAGAATAGGGAAATCACAAAGTAAAGATGAAGTTCAAAAGGCCGCATCGATCTGTGTGCTTAATGAGGCCACTTTGAGTGGGTTGTTTGTTTTTCCATGGCCTTTGCTAATCTCTGCTTCCTATTTGCCAGATGCCAGGATGAGTGTCCCGTTGGCACCTATGGGGTTCACTGTGCCGAGACCTGCCGGTGTGTCAACGGGGGCAAGTGCTACCATGTGAGCGGCGCGTGCCTGTGCGAAGCAGGCTTTGCCGGAGAGCTCTGCGAGGCTCGCCTGTGTCCCGAGGGGCTCTACGGTATCAAGTGTGACAAGCGGTGTCCCTGCCACCTGGACCACACTCACAGGTGAGGGCTGGCTGCCTCTGGAAGTCACAACCTCAGTGTCCAGGAGTTGGAAGGAGCGTTTGACAAGCTGGTCCTCATCTGAGACCTTGCTAACGTAGACTTTCCTGGGCTGGCCCAGGTTCATTTTGGGACTGACAGCCTGTGTGAGGAATGCTACGATTGTTAGATGATTTTGGGTGGATATTAAGTTCTTTTATCTCTTAACAGCTGCTGGTAAAAATGTAACTTGCTAAGCTCAGTTGGGACTTTTCCCTAAGAAAAGGATCCTGGGCTGTTCCATGCTACGTAAAATGCATGGAAGGGAAGGGATGAAGCCAAATTTAGGATGTGAAAATATCATAAAACAATGCTCACTGCCATATCTTTTCCTTGACAACACATCTGTGGGACTGAAACAGGCGATAGAGAGGAAGTGAACCTGTAGAAGGTTTGTGAAAGGACTTCCCATGGCTGACACAAATGCAATACCTTGGACTCAAGACTTACAAGCGTCCTGTCGTGCAAAAAAGTCTCTAGAGGAATTTAAGAACAGGAAACCACAATCCCACCCACTCTACTGTACCTTGTCTGCTCCTGAAAATATCTTCCCACACTCTTTTCTCTTCTCTTCCTCTAGAATCAGATAAACATCACTTAGAATTCCACGTCTGTTTTCAGACTATTGGAAAACTGCTTTTGACAAAAATGTAGTGCATTATGCAACAGTTCAGATACTACCAGAGTTACTTTTTTATTTGCATTCCGCACACATGCAACTTCATTTATATTGCTGAAAGATAACTCCTGGACATGTCCCTCTCAAATGCACAGAAGTTCAGCAGAGCATGCAGTTGGTCTCTTATTCAAGTTATTGTTTGAAAAAATAAAGATAGACTTTGCTGTGTATGTATTTGATTATATTATTTGAATTGTGTTTTCTTTACTTTTGGATGATCAGACACTTGTACTATGAAAGAGTTTTATAAAACTTTATTGGAAGAGTTCCAAAGATGCACACACTATACTCAGATCAAATTAGGCTCTTTTACTATATTTCCAGTTCTTCCTCCCCTCTTCCCTCCTTTTTCAAGTAGCATTTGGTTAGTTTCATTGTGATATATATATATATATATATATATATATATATATATATATATACACACACACATATGCATACATATATGCATGTAAGTGAATGTATGTGTAATGTGTATGCACACTACATATATGTATATACACATATATAATATGCATAAATATAGTCATTACACACCTGTATCTATTCATAGATTGGTACATAGTATATAGAGATCATCCATCACCTCCATGATGTTAATCTCATTATCAATTCAGCTGCTTGCTTGAAAACCCATCAGATGCCTCCAAAGTGTTCTGAGGGCTTCCTACATCTAATTACAAATTGTGGAATACTGATTTTGGTGTCAATCAATTGGAGAACCAGTGCACACACTCCTACTTCCTGGGGGCATTGAAAATCAATGTCTCCGTCTGCCACTGTCATTTCAAATTCTCTGGACCTGGATTATCTATTTGCATAGTACATGTGTCTATACCACAAATACTATTTTTTCTAGTTAATATAAAGCAATATGTTTTTCCAAAAATCTCATTTATTTTATCGTATGTTGAGGTAACTACGTTGCCTGATCAGTTATTTGGAATCTCATGGCTTTTTTTTTTCAAATGCAGGGCTTTATTATTGTAAATTTAAATTTGTCTCCTTTTCTTTTGCACAATCTTCTTGAGCTTTTATGAGTGTTGTCTTGTATTTTAACAAATTTCTTTTACATCAAGTCTCTCTCAAAGGCTGCTAGCAGGTTTCCTTTTTCTTTGACACAAAAACAGACAAGCCCAGTTCAAGTCTGATTTTGCCCTTGCCTGAGTGTGTCTTACCCTTTCTAGGCTTCTACTTCCTCATGTGTGGAATGGGATCACATCTGCTGTTCTGGGATGCTGGAGAGGACTGCGTCCAAGGGTGCTGGTAGAAGTTTAGCAGGCGCTGGCACTATCCAGTGCCCTGTACACACTAGCTGCCAGTCTGTGCCTCCACTTCCACAGCCACCACAAAGATCACGTGGTTCTCAGTAGTTAGGGGCACTTCCTTTTAAGTCACAATGACTTTTAAAGCAGTGGGGGTATGTCTGAGGCACTCACTGGTCATTGGGCAAGTGGAGTTATCTGCCTTTTCTAAGGTTCTTCAGGAGTTACAAACTGCCCTCATTTCCCCCTTTTTAAAGGTACAGTCTGTGAATAGCCCTCCGATAAGAGGCCAGTTCGTAAATGTCTGGGTTTGACAGCAGAGTTATTGCCCCTGCTAAGGGGAGTGTTCAGCTCACTGGGGGGAGGAAAACCATCTTTAAACAGTCTTCCAGTTGTCAGCCGGGCCAGTTTGATGGTTCAGGCTTCTCTGTGGGGTGTGTTGAGCCAGCGTGCCACTGAGTGGCCTATTGTGTGGGCCGACTTCCACGTGCAGTGGAGCGCAGCTGACGTGTCCTCTTGCTAGCGAGCGACAGCTGCTCGCCTGGCTCTTCAATACAGCTGCTGTTCCAGGTAGCAACAGCTGCGCTGCTACCAGGTAGAGGAAGGGGAGAGAACACGCAGACTGACGAGGACACTGCTTTCGGAGCTCCTTGGACCTCCCACTCTTAACGGACGTGACACGTCATCAGATGGAGTTCTTTCATATTCCCCCATGAGGTCCGTGTATTGAAGTAGTGCTTTGGATTTAAGGATATTAAAACAGAATCGCAGACAAAAGGACCTGGTTGTAACAGTCCTCTTGCTAGAGCACAATGCTAACATCCTACACGTCTGCAGAACCAATCAGGTTTCCGCCAGCTAATGAAATCATGCCCAGCCTAAGAGTGAAGTTTAAATGTGTGTATGGAATCACCCACATATTTTAGTGATCATGGCTAAAACAACATTTGCCCAGGCCTCGCGTATCATGTTTACTCGAGAATGACTCGTCCCTTTCATCCGTGTCTCTCAGCTGTCACCCCATGTCTGGCGAGTGTGCCTGCAGGCCAGGCTGGTCTGGACTTTACTGTAATGAGACATGCTCTCCTGGGTTCTACGGAGAAGCGTGCCAACAGATCTGCAGCTGCCAGAACGGAGCTGACTGTGACAGCAGGACGGGACAGTGCACCTGTGCACCCGGATTCAAAGTGAGTGACTTGGGCTGTGTGGGCAGAAGCAGAGGGGTACGCTGTAGAGTGCACAAGTACCATGACTTCTATTATCTATTATAAGGTAAGAGTATGTGCTAATAGTTCACATCATTAATAAGGAGAAAAATAGAAAAGTACAAGTAGAAACATCAATAATACTGACTTTCAGATGACAACTTGGAAAGCTGATAAAACTATAAAAATATGTCTTTGTTTGTTGGCAGTACTGGGTTTGATCTGAGCCTCTTACTTCCCAGGAAGACGCTCTACTGCTTGAGCTATACCACTAGCCTTTCTGAAATGAGGTCTTGCTTTTTGCCCATGTCCAACTTCATGCTTACTACCATAGTTGGGATGATAGACAAACATTTCCACCTGTAGCTGTTGGTAAAGATGGGTTGGGATGATAGACAAACACTTCCACCTGTAGCTGTTGGTAAAGATGGGTTGGGATGATAGACAAACACTTCCACCTGTAGCTGTTGGTGAAGATGGGTTGGGATAGACAAACACTTCCACCTGTAGCTATTGGTAAAGATGGGTTGGGATGATAGACAAACACTTCTACCTGTAGCTGTTGGGGAAGATGGGATCTCACCAGCTTTTTACAGAGGCCGGTCTTGAACTAGGATCCTCCCAATCTCAGCCTCATGAGTCACTCAAAATTTAGGTGTGAGCCACCAAACCTGGCTTTTATTAATTTTTAAGATAAGACTATGTTGGAAGTATGGTATACTATAGTTTTTTCTGTTTTTTTAAAGTGGCAAAGCAAGGAGTTTAGAGAGAAGTTATATTGTTAAGGGAAATGGCAGGTTTCAGTTAGATGGCTCAAGAGCCAGGTTAAGAAGAGAGAGACAGACAGAGAGACAGATAGACAGAAAGAGTCGGAGACACAATGAAACATTTCCTGCTGCCCATGAAGAAAATGGATAGTAAAGACTCCGGTAGTCATTTAAGTAATTATTTTACTGAGTTTTTATAGGCAACAAGGAAGTTACTTTTCCATGTAGGTGAGTTCTTACTGATAACAGTTACTGTTTTAATTTCATGAAATGTGAAGACACACCACACATTATGTGTTCATTCTATAGTTAGTTACACATGGGATTTAAGTCTCCTTGAGAATCAAGACCCAGTAAATGCATGAATGCCAGCAGAACAGAATCTGGCCTGCAGTTTTAGGATTTTTTTAGCTATAAGAATATTTATTTCAAAGGCAAATGTGCTAGTCTTAATTCATTTCCTCCCTTTCTAAGGAAGCCAATACCAAACTATGAAAAACTTGGATAGTTATTTGGGAGCATATAATATAAACGAGGAGATCCTAAAGTCATAGAACGTAAGGACCCAGGGTTTTCAAATCTATTCCCAGTCCTACAGCTGAGCCCTTGTGTTGGCCTTCTTTATAGAATCCCTATGTCTAATTGTTTATGATTAAATGAAATGTCCTTCAGTCACCTTTGCAACTCAATGCTCACCACTGGATAAATTCAACCCATCATGCCTCTGGCTGAGCAATGCTTTCTTTCGTCCATTAATAATACTGCTTATTAGGCAAGGAACACTAGGAAACACTGGCACCTAGTGCACAATCTTTATTGACGTTTAGATATTCACCAACCATGATTTTATAGCTGCAATTTATTTTTATCTTTCTGAGCAAGGGTACAAGGTTTATATTTGTTTATTTTCGCTTTGCTGTGAAGACAGATCTACTGAAAGCAGTAAGCTATTTATGAGGTCCCATTTAATACTCTACCCTAAACATAGACCAGCCAATATTGTACTTGAATCTCTAAAATTTGCATAGTAGTGACACTATAGCAACTTAAAAAAATATAGAGAGTGTTAAAAATAAGAGAAGAAGTATAATTAGCATTGCCGAAATATACTTCCTTTTATTTATGGCGGGCTGATTCTAGATGACAACATAACCTGAAGCTTGCTCTCCGTGTCCTTCCAGGGAGTTGACTGTTCTACCCCGTGTCCTTTGGGAACCTATGGCATAAACTGTTCCTCTCGCTGTGGCTGTAAAAACAACGCTGTCTGCTCTCCTGTGGATGGGTCTTGTATTTGCAAGGCAGGTAAGATTAGGTGAATGCTGTCTTTTGTTTGATATTGGTCCTGTTACTGAAGTCAAACTTTCACTGGGGCTGTAGCTCCTGATGTACCAAACTTCAGTGCTGATAACAGTAAGGAAAGAGACATACTAGGTGATCTCAAATTTTGCAAATTGGAAGTCTGTGAGTCTTGCTTTGGGGGAGAGTACACAAGCAGACTTCTGTCTGTGCCCCTCAATTGACCGGCCTGGACATAAGACAAGAAACACAGCCAGGTCAGAATTTATGCGAGGCCCAGAACATGTCCATCTGTAGATGCAGCCAGGCCTTTGGCTTCACGTTCTTCACAGCTAATGGGGGCGTGGGGCAGGGCTGTGTCAAAGATAGGGCTGTTCCTTCAGACACAAGCCTTCCTCCCCTGCCATGTCAGCATCCCAGCTTCGCACTCTGAACAGAGCTCAGCATGTCCAAGTTGGGACATGGCTGCCCATTATAGGTGCCCCCCTCCCGCTCCGGGCCCCTCCTCGGGAGCCCAGGGGAGCTCCCCAGCCTTGGCATCTTGCGGGGAGGCCTCCGTTCAATTCTCATGGAGCCTGTCCCTGCCCAGAGCCGGTGCTTGCTGCACTGCTGGTGCTGGTGCTGGGGTTAGGGAAACGAGGCCCCGGGCGCCTGGGCCGGCTCACGGGCTCTGGCAATCTTGTCTTGTAGGCTGGCACGGGGTGGACTGCTCCATCCGCTGCCCCAGTGGCACCTGGGGCTTTGGCTGTAACCTGACATGCCAGTGTCTCCATGGAGGTGCGTGTGACACCCTGGACGGCACCTGCACCTGCGCCCCCGGGTGGCGCGGCGGGAAGTGCGAGCTGCCCTGCCAGGTACGCCTGCGCTGGCCAGGACTGGCTTGCTCATGTGGGGTTTCTGGATTGAAGGTGGCGGGCTGTGAGCCCAGCACCACGCACTGTCAGAACCGAGGTGGGCTTGGGTGGCTTGATCAGAATCCTCCCCATGTTTCCGTTCTCTCTGCGCTGGCTCTTTAGCCCCCCACTCGCATGTTTCGTTTCTTCTCTGCTCCCGGCGTGGTGGCTTGATCATGGCAAGGCTGCACTGGTCTAGCACTCCGCGTCTGCCTGTGAACTCTCCAGATATTTTGTTTCCGTTATCATGGAGATCCCGGGCCTTAGGGTGGGAAGTGGCTGGGGTCTGAAAGAGGAGGTGGAGGAGTCGCAGACGGTTTACTGGACGTATCTCTAGAATGCAAGAATGGCCTAAGGTTTTCCCCATACAGCACTCCATTCATTCCCTTGACCTACTTTGAAGCTGCGCCTCGTTAGAAATCTCTTACTGGAGGGCACGGGCGGGAAATGCATTCTCTAGGAACCTGCTGCTTTCCCCAGCACTTCGCCCGGGTTTCCCTCCTGTGCTCTGCACGCTTTGATCCGGTCATTCAGCACTCCTTCAGTGGCGTAAATGCTCTGCCTCTGGGCCATTGTCAGATGGCTGGATAACAATGTGGAAGGGGTGCTCGGTTTCCCTGGGGCTCCTCCTGATGAAGTATAACCTACTTCCCAAAGCAAAGAGGATTCCTGTCTGGAGCTATGCTGTACCCTCCAATCCCCCCAGGACAGAATGAAGCTAGCTTTGTTGTTCTCCTCAGACCAATGAACACATTATCTACATTTGAAGAGGGGCCTGAAGGTCATCTTCCATCTGTAAGACGGAGTCCTCCCTTCCTGCCTAAGGGTAGACTGCACTGTCATTTAAAAAAAAAAGTCAATAGGAATCAAAGAAAATATTTTTACCAGTTGTAGTTTATGACTAGGTCAGGTTTCTTTAACTACAAGGTGGATTTCTATGCATCACACTTATGCAAATCAACCTAGTGGTATAATTGGTTTCATCGTTCATATGTCCCAACCATTATATAAACTAGAGTTTTCAAACCCTCGTGTCGTGGACTACATTTTGGGGTGCTATAAGGCATGAAGAGAGGTGGTTTTAGTGCATGCTTTCCGGTGGAGGGGGAAGGGTTGGCGTTGGTCCTTTTGTCTGCCATCCTGGGGTTTCCCAGGCTCTCAGCGCAGTCTCTGACCCCATCTTCCTTGCAGGATGGTACGTATGGGCTGAACTGTGCCGAACGCTGCGACTGCAGCCACGCAGACGGCTGCCACCCCACCACGGGCCACTGCCGCTGTCTCCCCGGGTGGTCAGGTGAGAGCCGAGGGAAGTCAAGAGCGTAAGGGTTGGTCCTTGCTCCTTCGAAAAGTCTGTGCCAGTCGACATTTCAGTCAAAGAGAAAGGGCAGCAAGCTCTCCAGTGAACAGACACGTGTCCCCATGAAATGGAATCGCTAGGTTTTTAACGAAGCTGTAATTGCCAGAACGCAAGCCAGTAAGATAGGACTTGCTACAATGAACTGTGCAGGACTGCTTGGTATATATTGAGCATTTGGTGGGATGGGGGGGTGGGGGGAGGGGGGATTGAAATACACCCTAAGGACATAACTCTAGTGGGCGAGGCAAAAATATTAAACTCCAGTATTTATATGGTGAATATTCCAAGTATTCAATATTCTTTCTTGGATGTACAAGTTTTAAAACTTTACCTTTCTTACAAATATGTTTGTGTAACGACAAAGATAGAATTTCACCGTGTTTCTCACCCAGGTTGGGAATTCTTCCTTATTTATGTGGCTTTAGGATTTCTCACCCATGATGTACAGGCTTGCTTGGGCATTTAGTTCTGTCTTCAGAATCTGTAAATTATGAGCAAAAATATGGTTGTTCTTGCAAGATCACGCTGGGTTCCCACCAGCAATGTATGAGGGCTCTAGTTTTTCTTGCCCTGTCAACATATCTACCTTTTGCTTTGCAATTCCCCGTGGCTAAGGAGGTGGGATAAGTCTGAGATGGGCTGTCATGTATTTGTTTCTAGATTGAGAGCTGCCTTGGGAAACAGAACAGGCTGAAACAACAGATCCCATTTTCCGTCCACCAGAGTTGCCCACTGACACCAGAGCATCTGACTCCATAATTCCTTCTTGATTTGACAAACTTTGACTTTACAGTGTGGAATTTCACTCGTTCTTTTTGTCTCTAGAGTCCGATTACTAACTGTTAAAACTAAATCACACCAGGGAGTAAGCCAGATTTTTAGACTGCACCAGGCTTCTTGAATTTCTCAGGCTGACCAGTACTAATTTATCAATGAACACAGTTCTACATTCACCTTGCAGCAAATGCATAACCTTCCTTATAGGCAGTCTACATCATCTGGGCCATACTCTATCCAGTCTTCTCCTGACTTATGAATTCCTAGAGGGTGGGAAGTGATCTTGACTATGCCAGTCACTGCCCAAATGTCTACCAGCTTTGATTATTTAGAACCAGTCGGTGAATGAGAAAAGCAAGAGATGATTTGGCCTGAAGCCAGATGGAAAATGTGCGCTTGCATTCCACAGTCTGGGTCATGGGGTAAGACAAATGAGCCCATCTGGCCTTAGACCTATCACGCTCCTGAGGGAATGGGGTGGATTTGCCGTAATCCTCTGTCCATCTGCGACTGGTCTGCTTCTCCAAGAGGGAAGAAGCTTTGCTGCCTTGAGGTTCTTCTGCCTCTTGCTGCCCACTGTTTCACTGTGGCCTTTACTGCTCCTGAGTCAGTTCCTAGGCCAAAGACTTCATTTCTCTGGGTCTTCTGTGTAAACTCTTAGCATGTTAGCACCTGTTCACCTCTAAGCCTGCTATGAGGTTGTCCCCACGTTCACAAACATACTTGGTAAAAGCAAACATGTATAGAGCAAAAGAAACTTCCAAGAGACTCTATAATGTTTTTTCTAAAAGGAAAGAGCAAGTTTTGTGTATTATTCACACAAGATACTATTTATTGTCAATCCTGGGTCGACTCATCAGTTTTTTAAATCAATATATTTATTATGAATAGGTTCCTTGTTAGGACCTTCATAAATAAAGGTAAAGAAAGCTTTGCTTTTCATTTTGGAGCTATATTTGGGGTCAAATCATTAACATAAGTCTAGAGAGGTGAGCAATTCTACTTCCTGTCCTCTCTGTGGCTCAGGTGGCTGCACGTGTCACTGGAGAGCATCTCTTTGGCAGTAGCTTTATACCAGTGGCAAATGAGAAGAGAGAGCTCAAGCATGCATTAGTACTGGAAAAAAAATTTTTTAAAAAAGAGAGAATTAAACTGGTGGAAAAGAGACTAATGCAGCATACTGCCCTCTAGAGCACTTGGGAAAGAGACTCAAAGTGTGGTGTAATAGTGAGAAGGGGGGTGGAGAATAGAAGTGCCCAGCCAGGAATGGGATCATGAAAGGAGGAGAGCCCTGTGGCAAATTGGTAAGAAGACTCCAGCGTGTGCACTCATTCCAGGAAGAGAAGCAGGACTGCTGAGCACACCCAGCCTTCCCTGCAAGGACAGTCCTGTCCAGCTTTCCCCAGCCACCAACTGGGACCAGAATGACCAGCGAACTGCCTCTCTGGGGACCGATCTGCTCCAAGGCTCTTGTGAAAGGCAGTTGACACCTTGGTTGTCACAGTAAGGGGAGATCCATCTTCCCTTGTCCTGAGACAGAAGGGCAAAGCCGAGTCAGACCTATTCAGTTTTATAAGCTTAATTAACACCCAAGCTCCCAACTACTACAAGTTCTAAGAACTCACTCTCGGACCCCTTTGGGTGCTGAGGGGTGGGGGAATGTCTGTAGGTATCTATTTGTGGGGATTTGCAGGGATGTTAGATTAGAGCAAAGGCTCAAGTGTCTGGAGTTAGTGCAGAGAGGTGCTCATTAAAAAATAATAAAAATTCAAAAGGCCACCAAAAGACCAAAGCCCTCAGATCTTCCACTCTGTCTGCTTTTCCATTCGGATCTGGGTTAAGGCAGGTGGAGCTTTCCAGCACGTTTGTCTTACAACCTGCTCATGTAAGTATCCCTCATAAACATGACTGGTAGACACGTCTCAACTGAGTTACCTGTACGGTGGCAGATTCTTGAAAATCCATAGCATGAGGATGGAAAGGTTTGATTTAACACCCATATATTGAAGATCTCTAAGTCTTATGTCACCACATAGCTGAGGTGCTGAGTATATAAAGATAAAATATGGTATGAGCCACTTTATTCTGCAGAGTTCACATTCTACTGCAAAGATATCAATGGACATAGATTCATCATGACTAACTTTCCAATGCTCCACTATATTAGGCCTTCTCTCCATTGATCAAAGGGCCAGAAAAACAGGACACGTCTAGTTAATGCCTCCCTCCTAGACCCAGCAAGCCCAATTAGTATTAGCAAATCTTTCTTGGTTCTAATATATATTTAATAGCTTGTTATGGAAGATCAAGACATTGAGTCAAACTCATTTCCTTTTTTCCCGTTTAACACTCCAAACATGGCGAGAGTTAGTGGCACAGGAATCGAAATGATTAAGCAAGACAAGGATTGGGGGGTGGAGGGGGTGGAGGGCTGTGTCTTTGAGAGGGGGAAATAGTGACACTGGATGACGTACTTACTGTGTTCATGCAGTTACCCATGCCCAATGAATGCCGAGCACACATGGAGTCCTTTGGCATAATGCAGCAGGCATTAAATGCACGGACATTTCTTTAGAGCTGCTTAGCTGAAGTTCATCACGACCATTCAGCCATTGCCTAGCAACTTGTGAAGCCTATCAAAGAGCCGTTTGTCCTCTGTCTTGGCACAAACCGCCCCTCGCAGATCTCCTTATCAGCATTAGAACATTTATCAGGGAAAAAAAATTAATGTTTCCACTGAATCAGAGATTGCCTCAGATCTAAAACCGCCTCATTCCCATCCACCCTCCCCCTTCCCCCAAATATTTTAGGAAGTTACCTCCTCCAGGAACTGGTTTTAAACCTTTTATTAGTAAACACTCCAAAGAAAGTTATTTAGGCCATCTTATAATTCTTCTAGTGTTCTATAATCTGGGCTAACATGAAAAAAACACTGACCCTATAGTCTGTCTTCTCAAACAGAAAGAAGGCAGACATTTCTACTTCTCCTTGGAAGGGTCACACCTCATATAGGTTGGTCTTCCAAGTGTTCATGAAGACGTCAGAGAAAAACATTATTGATGTAGAACTGTGTTGATTGAGCCATTTACCAAATATATCTGGTACATACCCACTATGGGAACATGACCAGCCTCTTCCTCTTTTCCTCCTTCCCTTCCTCCCTCTTCCTCCATCCTTATCCCCATCTCTACCTCTGTTATCTCCATCTCTACCTCTGTTATCTCCATCTCTACCTCTATCTCTATCTCCCTCTCTCTTCCCCTCTACCTGTATCTTTACCTCTGTCTATATCGCTATCTCTATCATCTCTTCTGCCAGAATTAATTACTTGGGCTTGGCTGGGGCAAGGGGATTCTTCCTCTGCCATTTCTTCTATTCATCTCCTCTGCATCACGACCATCATCAGTTTAGTTCAGTGTCCTGTTATTATTATTATTTTTTTTATCATTGCTTGCCTCTGTAGTCTCAAACATCCATTTGATTTACTCCTTTCTTCTAGGCTCCGATCTTCATGTATCTCTATCCTCCTACAACCCACGAACTGAGTCAAGCCCCTTCTTCAGGATTCTTTACCTGTTTCCTTTTAACACCAGGGAGAGGTCTGAACTCCACGCTGTCCCTTCTGGGCTGTCCGTCACCAGCCACACTGCTGGCTGCCCATGGCCTCCACGGCTTGTGCTCAGCCCTGAGTTTCATCTACACCCAACACTTGCAGCCCCTGAAGGATGGCCACGGACGTCATTGGGGCTCGGCCTTGCACCCCCTGTTCCTTCAGGCGGGGGGGTCACCTTCCCTCTGCCCCAGGTCACCTCCTGCCCTGATCATGATCTCAAGACAGAGTTGAAGGCTGGGGTCTTTGATGCCCTGCATTTTCTTTCTTGAAACACTCAACTGGCTGTATTTCTTAAATACTTATAGACTTTCTTTCTTTCTTTCTTTCTTTCTTTCTTTCTTTCTTTCTTTCTTTCTTTCTTTCTTCTTTCTGCTCTTTGAGAAATATAAAAATGAAAAGGTGTCTGGCTGAACTCTAGCAAAGCTGGCAAAAAATGAGACGAGATCAATAGAAATAATTGAGAGAAAGATGGAGAGAGGGAGAGGGTTAAAACAACGTCACAGCGCTCTAAGCCGGTGCGCAGGTGGTCAGTGTGCTCCGCTGCAGGGTTGTCATTACAGCGAGGTGACTGTGGCAGCCTCGTATGGAGGAAGCACGCGCTCAGGACTCTCTCCACGGCCTCGCGGTCTCAAAATCACACAATCACACATTTATTTCTTAGGCTTTTAAAATACACTCTGTAAAAATATCGATAATCTTCAAACAAAGTAGACCTCAGCAATCATAGATTTGTCTTGCCCTTCCCTAACTTAAGATGGAAGGAAAGGTGGGGGACGGCACAGAGGGTCTGGGGACCAGGCGGGGGTGGGGGTGGGGGTTAAGAGAGAAAGAAGGGGCCAGCCGAAAGAAGGAAATCTACCACTTTTCCTTGGACATATCTGATTGATGATTAGGCATTGATATATGCAAAGAGATAACTCACTTTCACTGATGATAAAATAAAAGAACTGGGCTTGAATTTTAAAGAGGAGGTTGGTAACATTCAATAGAAAGGTTATTTTTCACAAAATGTTATTTAAAAGTAAGCTTGATTCTGCTGAACTATGTGATTGGAGACAGAGGTTGACAGGTGACCCTTAGAATTCTCAGTGGGTTTTTGGAAGGGCAGACATGGGTCAATCATGTGAACTCGGCTATCGTAAAACTCATCTCCTTGCCATTTCATAGGCCTCGTGGAACTTATATGACAGTTGCCTTGATAAAGTTGACTTTGACTGATCGTCATGCTAACCAGCTGGGTGTATCAGATACAAAATAAAGGATCACTTTATTTACCTTGCCAATCTGACCTGTGGTCATTTTTCTTAACAGGCTGTGATCGAAAGCATGCCAAGCAATGCATAAATTGTAATAACGTAGAATGGATAAAAGCAACATTTATTTTTGACCTGAAGTGTACTTCATTCCATCTTGACTAAATTTATGTATAATGTGAAGTAGTGATTTGGCAAGTAGCTGACAAACTAAACGACCTCTCAAGCCCCATCCCCCCCCCCACAAAACCATAAAAATTCATGACTAACTGCTTAACTTCCACTTCTCAGACCTGTCCCTGAGAGTCAACAGAATGACAAAGTGCCCAGGGACATCTGCACCTCCCTGAAGCAGGTATCTCCGTCTCAGCCACAGCCACAGCAGCCCTGGTTGCCAGTCAGTTAGGAACCGGAATTTGAGTAGAGAATGAAGTCTGTGGAAGGTTACCTGTGCTGATCATTACTTTGCCAGTCACAAAACCAAGTTGACAGCTTCATTCTGAAGCCGATTCCTTCTTAGCTTGTTTGGCAAATGTGCCAGTACAGTTATCTGGTTAAAAAGATCACTTGTTATTCCGTGGCTACATGGAGAGGGTAGAACTCGCAATTCCATCCCAGCTTTCCAAAACCATTCTGAAAAGTAAGGTAACATATGATGAAGATAACTGATATGTAAACATATACGGGGCCATATACAAAGAATTAATAAAGAAAAAATTAACTAAAGTATGGTATCTGCAGGGGAGGATTCCAGAGTGTAGCTTCTACTTATTTAACAAAATATACACCAAGAAGCTGGTGCATGTATCCTCAGAGAGAGGTGGTTAAGAGGAGAGGGTAGTACAAGTGAATGAGGAAAGTGAATCAGGACCTTTAAGGTACACAGGTGAACATGGAACCTGGTAACCTGATAGCTTGAGGGAAGGCATTTGTTTTTTTTTGAGGGGTGCGGTCAGTCATGGGTCTTGAACCCTGGGCCTGGGCAATGTCCCTCAGCTCTTCAGCTCAAGGCTAGCGCTCTACTACTTGAGCCACAGCACCAGTTCCAGTTTTCTGGTGGTTAACGGGAGATAAGTGTCTCATGGACTTACCTGCCAGGGTTGGCTTTCAACCTCGATCTTCAGATCTCAGCCTTGTGAATAGCTAGGATTACAGGTGTGAGCCACTGGTGCCTGGCTTATGCATTGTCTTGAACACAATTCGTTTTATTCAAAAATGAACATCTTGAATTGAGACCCCTTTGTACAACTACTTAAAAATAATAAATAAAATATTTGAAAACATAAGAAAAAAGTTATAGTGTACCCAAATGTCATATTTTGCTCCAGGGAGGACATTTGAACCCCAATCAAGTTTATAAACAGACCTAGTATCTTTTCTTCAGACAGCAGTCTGAGCTGTGGCAAAGGCCTATTGTTGACTCAAGCCGGACACAATGAGACCCTGGCACTTTCATTCTCCTATTAACAGCCTACATTCAGAGGAAAGAACACAGGGCAGGAGCCACTGGAGAAGGATTTATTCAGCAGAAATTTCTGTGTGCCAATTAGTACCATCTTTGTGATAACACAGGGTGCTCCTGGGGGAAGAGTTCAGATCACAATGACTTTTCTCCACAAATGGTCCTCCCTGCTTGGTAGTCCTGGCAGCTGGTAATGTTCTGGGAAGGGGGAGGGGGAGGGCTTGTTCTTTCCATGTTTTCATGTGGGCCTGGGCCACCCCTAATTATAACTCATTGTCTTGCCACATGAGGAGCATTTGTGAAGAACTCTGACTTAGAAAAAAGAGGTCTCTGTTGTAGTTTGAATACTCCCTTTGCCTCAGATGCAGTCTGGATTTTATATAGATTTTTGTAAGGTTAGTGGTGTTTCTTAATGTTTCCTTTAGGCATTTGGCTGTCTATTCATAACTGATTCTGAAGTTTGTCTAGTTCCAAAATCAAAGTTAAATATATACATACACTTTGCTCATAATCAATGACTTAGACAACAGCACATACAGAATGGTGGCTATAATATAATCTACCCACAGCTGTCCAATTCAAGATTAAAATTCTATGAATAACTTGAATCAGGTGCTGGTGGCTCACACCTGTAATCCTAGCTATTCAGGAGGCTAAGATCTAAGGATCACAGCCTGAAGCCAGCCTGGACAGGAAAGTCTGTGACATTCCTATATCCAATTAGTCACCAAAAAGCCAGAAGTAGATCTTCTAGCTCAAGTGATAGAGCACTAGCCTTGAGAAATTAAAAAAAAAACAAACAACAAAGCTTAAGGACAGTGCCCAGCCCCTGAGTTCAAGCCCTAAGACTGGCACCAAAAAGAAAAATCAAGAATGAATTTGGTGGTGCATTTATCTTCCTTGTGTTATCAAAATATCCTAAGATTGTACTCATCTGTTTGCTCTAAAGTAGGGTTCTCTTCACGTAAAACAATCTAATCACTTGGAATGTGCCTTATCGTTGTGGACTTTATGAAAACAAAGAATGGAAGAGGGAAGGAAATCAACAGTATGTTTGATAAAGTTTGCCTTTGATAGAATCCTTAGGCTTCCCATTACTCCCTCCTGCTCAAGAACACAAGTCCACATGGCAATGGCGTGTCTTCTTCTGGACTGCATAGAAAATAGTTGCAGGTATTATTTTCATGGGCATGTTGTATAGAAGACAGACAAGTAGATTCCAAACCTCCTACCGTCCCTGCTCACGGTTGTCAGGCCCCAGGGTGCTTTGGTCCTCATCTTTTATTTGGCATGCACAGGAGTCCCGATCTGCTGCTCTCTCAACCTGCGTACCTTGTTTCAGGCATGCACTGTGACAGCGTGTGTGCTGAGGGGCGCTGGGGTCCCAACTGCTCTCTGCCCTGCTACTGTAAAAACGGGGCTTCGTGCTCCCCCGACGATGGCATCTGTGAATGCGCTCCAGGGTTTCGAGGGACCACGTGCCAGAGAAGTAAGTGTCTCGCAAGTGAATGGTTTCAGTCTTTCCTTCTTTGGGCTCTATATGCAGAATGGGCTCTGTATGCATAAGGGTGCTCGCATCACACCCTCGTTGATAGTGATGTACTGTTGCAGCCAAGGGCAGAGGCAGTGTAATAGATTATTTGTTCTTTGCAGAATTGCCCTCAATAGCATTTCCTCAGGCCTTTACTCTTTTCAACCTCCAGGACTAAGCTAAACAGATGGGGACGGAACCATTTCTTCCCACTAATGGTTTCATTGCTCTATTGGCATGATCGTTAAGATACTCTTGATTCTTCCTCAGAGTGTGCAAAGAGTGTTCCAGAAATCCATTGACCTGTAAATATTTTATTCAGCAATTTGGCATGGGCTTTAGTTCTATTACCAGAAGTCAACATCAGCCAAACCTTGAGGCAAATCATACATTCTGCTAGCAGTCCTGAAGTCGGTGCTGTGGGTGAACAGAATTGCAGAGTTACAAATGGGGACAGGGGATATGGGTCAATGTCAGCTTGGAGTAAGGAAATGGTCTGTAACACTCCTCAAATATTTTAGTAGTGGTTACTAAGAAAGACAATCACTATTATCACATATTTATTCTAACTTTTAAAATTTCCCTTAGGAAATACCGTATTAGTATTATCACACACTATTCTATTTTTTTTAATTTTCCTTTTCCATGAAGAGCTCTATGTGGCTATTCTACACTTGAACTCTAATAAAGTCATAGAAACCACATAAATATTTAGCATCTTGCTTTCTCAATTTCTAATCACAATCATGACATTATACTGTTTGTTGAAGAAACATCTTCTGTTTTGGCTAAAGATCATGATATTACCAATAATGATTCTTAAGTTATAAAGGGTCAACAAATAGGTTGGGATTTTAAGAGTTTTATTTTCTTCACCCCTTTAGAATTTTATTCTCTTCATTTCTTGGTCCATTCAACAAAATTCATTGAGCCCGCTAGTGTCCCAACCTTAAGCTATTGAAGTAGGAGAATCAAGGATTAAGACATTCACTTGCCTTGGAGGGTTTCTGAGTTTAACGGCTTTATGTTCTTGTTAAAGATTGCCTTTCTTCCTAGGGTTGCGTTTTGTACTTGGACAATTCTCTAGCTTTGATTTCGTTGTTGTGGTGGTGGTTGAATTTTCTTTCTCTTCTGAAGCGTTCGCAAGGTGCTGGTGTGGAATGGGCACTGCGTACATCTCAGGAAGATAACTGAGAGCTTCTACTCTATTTTCAGTTTGCTCCCCTGGGTTTTACGGACATCGCTGTAGCCAGACGTGCCCGCAGTGTGTCCACAGCAGCGGCCCATGCCACCACATCACGGGCCTGTGTGACTGCCTGCCCGGCTTCACAGGGGCCCTCTGCAATGAAGGTAAGGCTCCCAAGCCCCTTGGAAGGAGAGGTGGTGAGCAGGAAGTGCCACGGTCTCTGTTCTCAGACATCCCAAAGGACACAACGTTTCATGGCTTCTGGTAGGCTGCGAGAGCTCTGAAAAACACTGGCTTCCCGTGCCAGCGAAAGCTCTTTATTGTCTGCGCTGTTATCCTCTTCAGCCTTAATTGGAAGCAGCCTCCCATGAAAAATCAATGTGAAGAAGGAGTTTGGACTCCCTGAGTGGGAAGTCCTGAAGTCAGATTTCTAGAAACGTGTTGTCTCTTGGTTTGGGATGTGTTAATGAGGTCTTTGGCTCTGTGTGTTTGTAAAAAATGAGCCCATTCCGGATTGGGAGAGGGTGGGTTGATGTCGAGTATGGACCCTGGCCACTGAGCAGCTGGGCTGGTGACCCTTAAAGTCATTTCCTGTCCTAAGATACTGAGAGTTGGGTTGTGAGTAACTGACCTCTGTTTTATTCACAGTGTGTCCCAGCGGCAGATTTGGGAAAAACTGTGCAGGAATTTGTACCTGCACCAACAATGGCACCTGTAACCCCATTGACAGATCCTGTCAGTGCTACCCGGGTTGGATCGGCAGCGACTGCTCGCAGCGTGAGTCCTCGTGGAGAGCAATGGTTCACCAGTTCTTGTTCATTTTTCTGAAGTATGAGTGTGCCCATAACACATGACCAATGATCAGATGTGTTCTAGTTTTTAAAATCCTGTCTTTCCATTAAAGTTCTATCTCTACATCACAAAGATAGCTTGGGAATAACCTACATATGTAACATTTCTTCTCATTTACTTTCAATGAGCCACCATTCGCTGATTTAAAGCAAAAATAAGCATATTTAAAAACGTGACTTTTTTCTGTTCTTTTTGTGCCAGTCCCGAAGCTTGAACTCAGGGCCTGGGCACTGTTCTGAGAGTTTGGCTCAAAGCTAATGCTCTACTACTTGAGCCAGAGCTCTACTTCTGGCTTTTTTGGTGGTGAATTGGAGATGAAAGTCTGCAGACTTTCCTGCCCAGGCTGGCTTCAAACTATGACCCTTAGATCTCAGCCTCCTGAGTAGCTA
This sequence comes from Dipodomys ordii, assembly GCF_000151885.1. Classification (NCBI taxonomy): domain Eukaryota; kingdom Metazoa; phylum Chordata; class Mammalia; order Rodentia; family Heteromyidae; genus Dipodomys; species Dipodomys ordii. The sequence goes on along the minus strand of NW_012267243.1, from coordinate 11,307,673 downwards.
GGATTACAGGTGTGAGCCACAGGTGTTCAGAGAGAAGTGTTTCTTAAAGACAAAAAAGGGGGGCAAGCAGAGAGCCAGCCAGCCAGCCAGACACATAGATAGATAGATAGATAGATAGATAGATAGATAGATAGATAGATAGATAGATAGATAGATAGATAGATAGATAGATAGATAGATAGATAGATAGATAGATAGATAGATAGAAGATGCATCTTGGTGCTAAAGTGCTTGCCTAGCATGTGCAAGAATCTGGATTTGATCCTCAGTATTGAAAAAATAAAAGAAAGGAAGGAAAAAAGAGTGGGAGAGAGAGAAGCAGGAAAAAAGAAGGAAGGAAGAAAAGAAGGAAAAGAGGGAGAAGGACGGGGGCAGGGAGCATGATGGCATCAGTCTTTAACTCTCATACTCCAGAGGCAGTGTCAAGAAGATTGCCATTTTGAGGCCAATAAGACTCTATATAGGTGAAAAGAAAGAAGGAGGGAAAGAGAGAGAAAGGTGGAAGAAAGGGGGAAAGTAGAAAAAGAGGCAGGGAGGAGAGGGGAGAGGAAGGAAGAGGGAGAGGAGGAGGAAAAGTCTGTCTCTATCTTGTGTTTCTATGGAGAGGTGGAATGTGAATGTGAGTGTAGGCACCTGTTGGGCTCCTGCGCAGACTTGTCTAAGTGGAGCTCCACCCTGGCTCCCTTGGCTCCCTCCTGATCCCTGTCTCCACCGCATTCAGATAAGGGTCCCATGTCACCATGACAACACTCAGATTAACCAGGCCACCATTTGGTTGATGGTGTTGACTGCAAGCCATAGCTCATACTTTGAAAGAAGCTTCTAAAAGTATTCAACTTTTGACCAAGGTACATATGGGGCTAACTTAGTTTTACTCATGGTAAGTTTTCTAGCACATACTCAGTTTGTACTGGTTGCATCACACACATAGGACAAATCAGAAAATGAATATGTACTAATTTTACATGATGGACCATTTGTTATTTAATTCATACTCTAGTTGTAGTCCATCTTTAGGTATTAACAGATGAGAAATATCTATTTTTTCAGTTTCTCTCTGAATTTAATATTTTTCTGCCAAGTGCTGTTGGTTACACCTGTAATCTTAACTACTCTGGAGACTGAGATCTGAGGATTAAGACTAAAAACCAGTCTGGGCAGAAAAGTCTATGAAACTCTTATCTCCAATTAACCAGCGAAAGGCAGAAATGAGCTTTGGCTCAAGTGATAGAGTGTCAGCCTTGAGCAAAAAAAAAAAAAATCTAAAGGACAGTGCCCAGGCTCCGAGTTCAAGCTCCAGTATCAGCATAAAGAGAAGCAAAAAGATACGCCTCATTTTGGAAGTTGTTCTTGTCCCTGTTTGAGGAGGAATGTGCTAGAAGGACGGAAACAGGAACACCACTCTGAATGGGGGCAATGATCTGCTTGTTCCTATCAGCGCTGCTGTGGAGGCTGATTTATTTTGCTCTTTATTTGTTTTGCCTCTAATGGGATCACTAATTTCGCTGGTTCCCTTCTGGGCCCCGTGGCACTCTCCTCAGTGAAACAGAGACTGTGAGAAATTAAAGCGTATGTTTAAAGAGGCGGAGGTCTTTGACAACACGAATTCTTGAAGACTGTCTCTTCATATACCACTTGGGAATATAAAATCGGAGTGATCTTCATTTCCATTCTCTAATCATAACTGATATAAGAGTCTAAAGACTAATAATGCAAAGTGGTTTACTATAGAACAATACATTATGGGCATACATGTTTGACAAATACGTGATAAGTATATGAGCAGGTTGATTTGGTAAAGAGGTCCACATGTGGCCACAGATAGGCTGAGCAGGTCAGTCATTTTCACCCTAGGTCTTGTTTCTGTTGTTACGTTTTGTTTATGTTTTAGAAGTACTGTCATTTGAACCAGGGCCTAGCACTTCATAGGCAGATACTCTACCACTAAGTCACAATTCCCCAGGCCTCTCTCTGAGTCTTGCTGTACCCTTAAGAGTGAAGTTGTTCTTATAGGAAAACAACAACAACAACAAATATTTCTCTTTCTATGAATCTGTGTGACAAGAGTCACTGTTTAACTTTCACTGAACCAAAATTTCCTCATCTGTTAAATGAGGGTCTTTCTACACCTCAAATGTCAAGCATTACTTTTTTTTCTCTTGCTCTTGGGTAAAAAAAAAAAAGCACATTTATGAGAGATCCTTCTTTCATTCTTAAAACTACTTCAGATTCATTTAGTATCATTATTGCTTCATCTTTTCTATGGAGTAATCATACAGAAATTATACATAGTTCTCCTTTTAAGTAAACATGTTCTTAAAAAATAAGGCTAGAGACATGGCTCAAGTGGAAGAGGACCTGATTATAAGCCCACAGCTTTGAGTTCTAAGCTCAGTACTGTCAAAAGGAAAAAAAATCAATTGTTGATTTCTGAAGTATTAATAAGAATAAAAAGTATCTCTTGCAAATCAAATGACTTTACCCCACAGTCTCCCATTTTAATTCCACAGAATCATATCTGACTGTCTTATTGCGCTTCAGTGTGGCAAAGACGCCACATGATTTTATTTGATTGTCTCTGCTGCTTCCACTGACTAGTTTCCAAGTCAACTAAATCTGATGGGGTTAGGATAAGAACCCTGCAGCAACAATTGTGAGCTACAGCTGATTGGAAATCAAAGCCATAAATTACATGGCCTCAGGCAACTAAGTCAAATCCTCACTCCCTCTGGTTGTGTGGGGGGAACGGGGCTTGAACTCAGGGCCTTGCACTCTTGCTTAGCCTTTTGGCTCAAGGCTGATGTTCGACCACATGAGCCATACCTCCACTTCCAGTTTTGGATTTAAGAGTCTCCTGGGCTTTCCTGCCTTGGCATTCTTCGAACCTTGCTCTCCTCTCTCAGCCTTGAGTAGTTAGGATGACAGGAGTGAGCTGTCAGCATTCAGCTTCCCGTTTATCTCTGCTCAAAGGGGCCTTCTTCAGAGAGGGCATGCTTAAAGGTTACCCCATCATGCTGTCTTCCTTACCCCACTTTCTTTTTCCATACCTCTTGCCGCCATTGCTTCTTTGGTTAGCTCCCCTAAATTTCCTACTCTCCTAAATTTCCAGTGTTCGGGAGGTGGTTTGTCCTCTTCTGCCTCCTCTGGGCTAAGCGCAATGGCAGCACAGCATAGGGGTAGAACGTGTATTTAACACACGTAACTTAAACACACGGAATCTACAACCTTGAGGGATGGCTTGGTCATCTGACTCACTGATGAAGTCTATATGTAACGGTCCCTTCGCAGTCAACCCCACCTGGTGGGGTTCCCTGCCACATTCAGGCTTTCTGCCCTGGACGGAGGATTTATTGTGCTTTCTGAGTCCTGATGTACACCGCCAAGTCCGCACCTGCAAAGGGCCCCATTCGGGTGGTTGGGCCTCTCTGCTCAGTGCTGACTGGACTCTAACACACCTGTCCACGCCTGCTGTGGTTTCAGCCTGTCCACCAGCTCACTGGGGCCCGAACTGTATCCACACCTGTAACTGCCACAACGGAGCCTTCTGCAGCGCCTACGATGGGGAATGTAAATGCACTCCTGGCTGGACTGGACTCTACTGTACTCAGAGTAAGCAAGGAGCCCCCTGCAGCTTGGGAAGCTAGAACCTCATCTTGCCTGTGTGGTCTGAGCTCACCAGGGTTGCTGGAAGGGAATATTTCATCTACCCCATGGCCTCAAAACATCTACATTTCCCAAAATAGCAAAGAGCTACGGGGCTCCATGCACTCCATCTTTAGATCACTTCAGGACACCTAGGTGGAGCATAATTGTACAGGCTGTTGTGCAACTTCTCTTTTCTCCTTTAACTAGATGGTAATTACATGGATCCATTTGCCTTTCATTTATTCTAACTGCACAAAGGCGAGGATACGTGATGGACATTCCTTGTAGAGTTCATACTTGCTGTGTGCCCTTAGGAGTAGATGGAGTTCCATGTTTCTCACGCTTAGTGAGGTTCATGATCACCCACAGATGATAAACCCACAGCTCTGGGCCTCCCCCAACCCCTTGAGGGGAACTTAAGGATCTATATTTCTGGCCATTTGAGTCTCATACGATCATTTTCTTTTCTTTTTTTTCTTTTTTGCTGGTACGAGGGCTTGAACTCAGGGCCTCACAACCTTGCTCAGCTTTTTCCGCTCAAGGCTGACACTTTACCAGTTAAGTCATACCTCCACTTCCAGCTTTTTTTCGGGTTCATTAGAGATAAGAATCTCACAGACTTTTCTGCTCTGGCTGGCTTTGAACCCAGATCCTTAGATTTCAACCTCCTGAGTGAGTAGCTAGGAGTTAGAGGCGTGATTCATCCGATCTAGCTTCAAACCAATTTTTCTTCATGATAGCTTTTAACATCATGGGCAGAGGATCACAGCTAAGCATCACTGGGAATTATTTTTTTGTTCCTCTTGCTTCCATGTGATAAAGAAGACAGGAAGGCATATTCATAGTTATGAATAGTAACAAATACTCTTAAAATATGGCAATGGACTGAGGCAGGAAGATGGGTCCAACATTAGTTAATTCTTATTTAATACTGACCAGGAAATACAGTCAAGAGAATAACCCTTGAAAAACACTGGAACTTTCTGTAAAGGGGTTGGGGGTGGAGTGGGGTGGGAGGGAGGAGACGGGTAGCTATAGAACCAAGATTTGAAAGCATACAGATAATTTTAATCATTTCAGTCTAGAGAACTTGAGTCCAGAAGCCTAGTAATTGGAATGATGAATGGCAGGAATAATCCCACAGTGCACAGGCTTTAAGGAAGGCTTAATGGAAAGACACTAGCTTAGCCTCCAAGGGAACCAGTGATGGTTTCATGAACTGGGATCCGTCCTGCCTCCTGTGTGTGGGTTATACTTCCCTGCAAGAGCTCTACTGGGGGCTCCTGCGAGGCCCCACGCCAGGCTGAGATACGCACAATTAACTCAACTTCCTTTAACTTTAAACACAACTATGTCGGAGGCAGGAGCTCTGTCTCTGATTCCTCCGTCCTCCCTTCCCCTGCAGGATGTCCTCTGGGGTTTTACGGCAAGGACTGTGCTTTGATTTGCCAGTGTCAAAACGGAGCCGACTGCGACCACATTTCCGGGCAGTGCACCTGCCGCACGGGGTTCATGGGACGGCACTGTGAGCAGAGTGAGTACCCGCCTGACTTCACTTTCCTTACGCCCCTGAGTTATGAAGGCAGAAGGATCACTGCTTTTAAGTTGTGAAGCAGATGGTTAGGTACTTACCACCCTGGTTGACTTCATCTCCCAGAGATCTGCCTCCCTGGGACCCTCATAAACTGGCTTTCTTCCAGGTGTTTCCTCTGAGTAACTGCTCGGCCCTTTGGAGGGAAGAGGGGTGACTCCGAGAACAAAGATGGAATGCAGGCTTTCCATTAGAATCACGGTGGCTCTTTCTATCTCTCTTCCTTTTTGGAGCATAGGTGCCCAGAACCTTAAAAACAGCCATCACTCTGTGTTTGTGACCAGAGTGGACGTGGCCTCCAGTCAGAGGCAGGGCATGAGACGGGGAGAAGGGCTAGGGACCCAAGGCCAGCCCAGGTAGCCCAAGTGGGAACATTCTAGGCAAATGTTGCTTCTTTTCACAACTCTTCCAGTCTTTCATCTAACAGCCAATCATTTAAGTCTTAAGATTCAAGACAACATCAAATAAAAAGAAGAATTAATCTGACTCAGGGAGACTATGATCGACTGGAACAACCCATCTGGTTTTTCCATTTTTGCCTCATAAACCATACATCTGCTTGCAAGGTATTAAGAACATTAGCCTTAAACTAAGCGTGCAAGTGAGCGTACCGTTCGTTTCCTGGATGACATTCATCCAGTATTCAGGATGAACACACAAGTACTGAGAACTATGAGGGGCGCGCTCTCTTATCCTAAAGCTCTCCTAGTGAAGACAGTGAAACACGGCTCTCCACTCCCCAGAGGCTAGACTTACGGACGATGTCCCCAACTGGCATGGCTGCGGGAGTGATGGGACTGGGAAAGGGGTTGATCAGAGCAGGACTTTGGCAATAAAGCTTCCTTCCCCTTACGCCCAGTCCAATGGCATGGAGCTCTTGGTGTTTTGTGCCAAGTTCTAGCAGATCTTTAGAAAATACAGCAGGAGATCCAGGAACCAGCTTCAGACAGAGATGGGAGTTTTACCTTGCTGTTTCATTCAGTCATACAACAGACACTGAGTCACACAGTCACACGCACTGCCTTCCTTCTGTGTGTGTAAGTATTGTGTGTCTGTGTATACCTGGTTACACATGGGCCCAGAAGCCATAATGGACTCTGAGCTTTCACTCGTGTGCCAAGCAACTTGTTCAGGTCTCATTAAATAAAAACCTTTTTAAGTGCTTCCGTGATTACTCTGGACATCAGATTAAAATGTCCCTGTATCTTGGAAGACTTCTAGTGCTCACTGTCAACAGAGGCCTGTTTTTGCAGAGAACTCTGATAATACCAGCACAGTGCCCCCTGCTGCTCACTACAAAGAACACAAGTCTTTTGTAGTGGAGATGGTCAGATTTAACACAATTATGCTGTGTTCTTCAAAAATTATGCCCAGCCCTTATTACGCTACGTGAGAACCCTACCATTTTAGTCTCCAAGACTGAATCCTGTGAATCTAGAGTTTGAATCATTCTGTGGTAAATACAGTGGTTCACCTAGAGAATAAACACAATTTGCTCTCCCCCTCTTCGATTCCTCCTAGCTAATCCGCTAGAGAGGCACATGAGCCTTCAGAAAAATCTCCATGTTCTCAGGGAAGCAGCTCTAGGTTTTATTTGTCAGTCTAGTTTCCTTTCAGCCCCCAATTGTGCCCGAAGGAACCATCTCAAATTCGTCTTTGAGACAACCTGTTCGTTCATGGGAGTTCCACACACTGTACAAGCATCACCCGTTCCCTATCAAAGCTAGGATGTTGAGCGGCTCAAGTCTCTACACTGGACGTAGTCATGTCATGACTCGGAAATTGCTGTCCAGCTCTGGGATAGGCTGGGCTCTGCGTCTGTCTGCACAGGACTTTCCTGAAAGGCTCAGGGGTACACGGAAGAAGGCAGATTCCCCAAGGGCTGGTGCTAAGTTGACCTTATCTCCTTCCCCAGAGTGCCCTGCTGGGACTTATGGCTATGGCTGCCGCCAGATATGTGACTGTCTGAACAATTCCACCTGTGACCACATCACCGGGACCTGTTATTGCAGCCCTGGCTGGAAGGGGGCGCGCTGTGATCAAGGTAGGGAGTGTGGTAAATCACCACCACTGCCTCCTCCCGAGAGGGCTCCAGTGCACACAGAAAGTAACTCACAGACGGTGCCTGGAGTAGGCCTCGTTACAACTCTGCACGTAACTAGTAGAACTGGGTGTTCATTTCATGTAGATAAAGAAACTAAGACTTAGAGAAGCTGAATGGTTTCTTTAAGGTCACATAGGGAGTCACAGCCTTTGCTGCCAAGTTTCTCTTGTTCTTAAACTCATGAGCTTTCTATGGGGCCAGTGGTATTTTCAGCTTTTCTGAGGTATAGTTAGTATACAATATACTTTAGTTAAACAATTTGATTTTAAAAATTAACCATGAATCCATATTCACAAAGTTACTGCCACAATAATGACTCTTTCCATCATCTGTGTAAGTTTTCCTCAGGCCCCTTCCTGCCCCTACTACTGTTTAGGCCCCTGACAGTAACTGATTTGCTTTCTACTACTCCAGATTAATTTGCATTTGACAGAATTTTATTGAAATGGAATCACACTGTATTCCTTTTAGGTCTCATTTTATTTATTCAACATAAATATTTATAAATTGAACCATTTTTTTGTTTTGTTTCTTCCGGTCGTGGGGCTTGAACTCTGGGCCTGGGCGCTGTCCCTCAGCTCTTCAGCTCAAGGCTAGCGCTCTACCTCATGAGCCACAGCGCCACTTCCAGTTTTCTAGTGGTTCATTGGAGATAAGAGTCTCATAGAGGGCTGGGAAGGTGGCTCAGTGGTAGAGCGCTTGCCTTGCAAAGCCTGAGGCCCTGGGTTCGATTCCTCAGCACCACATAAGCAAAAAGAAAAAAGCCGGAAGTGGT
>NW_012267243.1:11274038-11295503 GCF_000151885.1 Dipodomys ordii | reverse complement strand
CGGAAGTGGCGCTGTGGCTCAAGTGGTAGAGCGCTAGCCTTGAGCTGAAGAGCTGAGGGACAGCGCCCAGGCCCAGAGTTCAGGCCCCATGACTGGACCCAAAAAAAAAAAATTAAAAAAAGAAGACAGCAGGCAGCCCTAGCTGCGATCTCCAGGAGCATTGCTGAATGGGCTTCGCTCTGTGTGTGTGTGTGTGTGTGTGTGTGTGTGTGTGTGTGTGTGCATATGTGAGTGACACTGGGGCTTGAACTCAGCGCCTGTTTGCTGTTCCTTGCCTTTGGTTTTTGCTCAAGGCTAATGCTCTACCACGTCTGGGTTTTTTGCCAGTTAATTGGAGATAAGCATTTTACAGACTTTTCTGCTCCATGTGACTTTGAGCTACAATCCTCAGATCTGTTTCCTGAATAGCTAGGATTGCAGGCGTGAGCCAGCAGTGCAGTCTGAGGGGCTGAGACATAAGAAAGCAGTCCAAATACCGTATTGACTGCTGCTTTCGACTCCCTCCGGCTGTGTGGATTTGGAGCAGCCCGTGTCTGACCTGTCTCCTTTTCTTCTTGCAGAAACCTTACCACACGGCAGCGTGTGTGGGAATGGTAACAGCCACTACTTCACCAACCCCAGCTACCACACACTCACCCAGCGTGCTGCCTCCCCCCACTTTAACAACAGGGAGACGCTCACCATCGCCAAGGTGAGAGGTGCTGGTGGGGGGGAGCTAGCATAATGAAGACTGCCCTAGGTAATTCCCATGTGTGGTCCGCACGATTCTGCTAGCGGTCCTCTGGACGTGTCTCAGCGCCTCCAGTGTAATAACCACATCCTCAGAAATGGGGACCCCTGGTGACTAGCTGGTGAGTGAGGCAGCTGCCATGAGAGGCCAGGCTCCATATCTATCCACCGTGGGTGTTACTTCCATGACACCTCCGTGGGAAAGTGCTCCTGACCCTTTTATTTGGAGGGAAGTGTCTCATAATTGCTGGTGCTCTACCATGTGAGCCATGCTCCCAGCTTTTTTGCTTATATTTACTTTTCAGATAGGGTCTTCTTTTTTTTGTCTTGAGGGACTTGGCCTTGGACAGTGATCCTCCTACCTATACTTTTCACAAAACCCAGGTTATAGGTCCACACCAGCACACTCAGCATATAGGCTGATATGAGGTCTTCCTAAACAGATCCTGGGGCTAGCCTCTAACTGTGGCCCTTCGTATCTCTGCTTCTCAAGGATTTAGGATTACAGTAGTATACTACCACACTCACACGGAAAATATTTCTAATTTAACTTAAGATTGTAAAATAAACTATTGTGACATTCATTTTTAATTTTGGCTTTATTGCCAGTTGTGGGGCTTGGATAGTAATTTAAAAAAACCTTAAAGACATATAGCAGACTCAATCCTGAATAAAACCATCAAGTTTGTCTTTCCTGCTTAGCTTTCTTCTAGTACCCTTTCCAGTACCCTTTCCTAGTCCTTTTACTTTAGTGACAACAATAATACACATTTGTATGGGTTGAATCATATCTGCTACTTTTTCAAAGCCCCAAGTGGCCAAATAATAATAAGCGAATACTGCACACCAAGCATTTCCAGTCACCTTGCAAGAGGAGCTTGCTCCATCTTCGCAGCAATGTCACACCTGCTGGTGTGACTACTACCCCATTTTACAGATGAGGAAGCCAAGTGGAGGAAGGCTGGAAACTCCAGCTGTACCCTTCAATTCTTCCCACAATTCTCTGGACCCACACACGTCGCGCTCTTCCCATTGTACCCAAATAATGCTTCCAGTTTCATTGTAAGTCTCATCACTCTTCACTTCTCCATTAACTTAATCTAGAAAAAAATGAGCTAATTAATTTAATCCAGTTGTCATTAAATTAATGCAGCTAGACTTTGATTACAGTGCTGAGTGGTTAAATGGCATTTCTCACTCCGGAGATTCAGCTTCATCATTCCCCTTGTCCTCAGGCAGATTCAGGGAAGTTTGTGTGTCTTCCTGACACATGAGCAATATCACGCATATTTTAATGGGAAACCTTAGATCCAGAATTCATCCAGTGTCCGATTCGAAATTCCATGTGCAGAGACCCAAGAGAGGCACTCTATCGTATGAGGGTGTGGAAGGAAGAGCTTCGGTGTGGAGACAGGGCTGGGGTGCAGAAGGCAGGTTCTCTGCCTCCAGGAGTCGTGGCCTCTCACCTCCAGGCTGGCTTAGTGCCCCGGACTTGCTTTTCACCAGACAGGTAGTGCACCGTGGCACACAGTGCTGCCTTTTTAACATGTCTACCGTTTCTGTGTCTCCTAGGCAAAGAACAACCAGCTGTTTGTGAATCTTAAAAGCGTGAACCCTGGGAAGAGAGGCCCCGTGGTGGACTGTGCCGGGACGCTGCCTGCGGACTGGAAGCAGGGCGGCTACCTCAATGAGCTCGGTGTGTGCGGCCGGTGCCAGCCGGCGCCCTGCATGAACCCAGAGGCCTCCTTGGAATGGGCACCAAAAGCCCAGAGGATGGGATTCTGTCTAGCACCTCCACGGGGCATGCTTGATTTGTGTAACAAATGCTTTCTGAGTTGTGCGTGTGCGTCAGGGATTGCTAGACCAGCAGCTCTCTGCCCGGCAGTGCTGCGTTCTAGCTCCTCTCTTCCCTCTAAAGTTACAAAATTACTCTGCTAGGTCATCATCTCAGGAGGCCAGTTGGAGAAATGGTGTCCAGGTTTAGGGCCTATCGTCTGGGCAGGATTGGTGGCGCAGGTGCATGACTCGAGGACAAGATGACAGAATATGACCCAACCCACCATCTCCCACAGCTTCTGCCTCAGATCCAAGTCAAGCAAACACTTCTGTGGGTAGAATTTCCAGGGAGTTAGGGATCATGTCTCAGAAGCTGAGAGCAAAGACTAATTTTCTCTTTGGTAAAATTTCTCTTTCTTTGCTACAAACCCTTTTATCCTGCCTCCTTATTTAACATTATGCCTCCCCCATCAACTTGGAGCTAGGCTCGATTGCTAGTAACCCAGACCAAGACAATACACTCAAGGGAGAAAATAATATTCCCCTTTTCTGTTCCACCGTGGCTGGTATTAGACTTGCCTTCTTCCTTCTCTTTCTCTTTATTCAGTGTTCCCAGTGGGCCATCAGCATCTGAACCCGAGTTTAACAATCACTTGAAGAAGTATATCATTGAGGTGGCTATTATTTCGTCAATATTCTCACATACTTACTTGGACTATTCATAACAAGTCATTATTACTCCTGACTTTTAACTAGGTGCTGATTGACCTAGAAAGAAATATGATATTCCTTTTCATCAAAGGTCCCTTGAATGACTTTCAAATGGGCTGTTTCTTGAGTGTGTGCCCCTTTAATTGCCATTCATTGATTTGGTGCTTTGAGATTCACAAAGCTTTTACCTGAGCCATACTTCCCTAAACGATGACAACCACCTTGGATGGCGGAAGACAGGTTTTGTATCCCCCATTTGAGAGATGCTTAGAGTGCTGAACAGCACGGCAGAAACAGCATGACTAAAGAGCGATGATACCCAGTAGAATTCCTGATTCTAGGTTAATGCTAACAATGCACCAAAACCAGGTGGTGTAACGGGCTAAATAAGGAAGGGTCTCTGGTCTTCTTAGTAACATTGTGGATACATGCATCTGTGACTGAAGTCTTTTCTTTGTGATACCTGTGAATTCATTGGTTTAAGCAAATGGTTGCGTGTGTTCTGTGACAGCATACTTCATGTTTCCCAGTGTGAGCAGGAGTAATTTTCCTTTGGCGACCCCTACCCCTTTGAAGGTCAGATCTAAAACAAGAAAGCTATGATGCAGCCACTAGGCAGGCTCAGACCCCAATCGATGCCCCCACATCTAGAAATACCAAATTGTTAAGATAAAAACTGCATACAAACAGTCAAGATCTAGGACTGGCCTGTAGCAAGTTACCCAACAATGAGTATTTGATGTTTCCAGTTTTCAGAAAACATTCTTACCGTGGAGACAGTAATATCCCAGTTAGTGGGAAAAACCATCAGGGCTTCCTAAGAGCTGCCCTTGTAGGTCAATTTTCAGTTCTAGCCTTGGCTATGACTTTCCTTCTCTGCAACTTTGAGTCATATACATTGATTTAACACTCCCTAGGTGTTCCTGAGTTTATCAGCCTTTCCTGGAGCTCTTATGAAAGAGCAAGTGATGATCATATGTGTGTGTGTGTGTGTGTGTGTGTGTGTGTGTGTGTTACACATGTTTATGGTAGTGGGGTCAGTAGCTGATTAGCCCCTTTGATAAACATTATAGTGGGAAGATTGTCACCCACCACGATCAAGATTGTAACCCACCATGATCCTGGAACTTTAGGTGGGTTTTCTCCTCCTTTCTCTTCTCACAGGGTGATTTTGTTTTTCTTTCTTCATTACAGGTGCTTTTGGACTTGACAGAAGCTACATGGGGAAATCCTTAAAAGGTAGGGTATATAGTTGAGAATGAAATGTTTATATCAGAATCACAATTTTAAGAATTATCTCACAGGCTTTTTTTTCTAAACAAAGCAAAAGCGCAGTGTAAAGATAATTTAAAACTGTCAGCATGGTAAATTGCTATGACACACAAACCTGTTTGACATCAAGAGAGTGACCATAGGCAGATCTTTTTAGAACAAAAGTTTTGGTTAAAAAAAAAAGTTTGTTTGCAGTGGAAATACTCATATTGTCTTTAAAAGAAATTAGGGTTATAGGGAGAGGAATACATAAAATATAAAATAGCCAGGAAAATAAGAAGATCTCAGCATGATGATGTGTTTACTAAGGGCTGCTCTTCTGGACGTGTTTGGATGTAGGTTCCCTAATATAGAAGCATAGAGAAAGATCTTACAGTACATAAACCATCTTGTATCTCAAGGTCATCAACTGCTGGTTTCTAGATTGAAACCTTTGTAAAGTCAAAAGCTTCCACTAGGACATTTTGTATTTGGAAAACAGAATGGGATTAACTGTACTTGAATATGAGCATTAGAATCAAATCAGCCCATGGATGTCTCTTAAAGTGGAGGTAAAATGACTTTATGGATGTAAGTGTAATCAGTGAGTAATTTTATAGCATTTTCTCTCCAAAAGAAGCAGAAAATATGTACCATTGGTTTCAACAGATCGAAGTATAGGGAGCTAGCTATAAGAAAAAGACAACTTGCCAACACCAAAAAACAACGCTCAAGAAACAGCATTTGTGTTTTCCTCCCGTCTTCCATCACAGATCTGGGAAAGAATTCTGAATATAATTCAAGCAACTGCTCCCTAAGCAGTTCTGAAAACCCATACGCCACCATCAAAGACCCGCCAGTGCTACTTCCTAAAACCTCCGAGTGTGGCTACGTGGAAATGAAGTCGCCAGCGCGGAGAGATTCCCCCTATGCCGAGATCAATAATGCAACCTCAGCCAACAAGAATGTTTATGAAATCGGTGAGTGCTCACAGCCGTAGCACTGGGCACACGTGATTGGCTTCCACACAATGTTAAATGGCCCGTATTTTACATGCAAACTGTGTTCACAGGAATCACATTAATCAAGGTGAAATTTATTTCTCGGGAAAAATACCATTTAGCCAATTTAAAGTCCATCGGCTAAATCTTCTACCTATTCATCCACCTTTTATTTTGTAACCACAGTAAATGTGTATCATATTAGCTCACATATCAAGTTAGCCAAAACAAATGGTGTGCCAGGCACCAGTGGCTCACTCCTGTAAGCCTAGCTACTCAGGAGGCTGAAATCTAAAGAGGGAGTACAGTTGGAAGCCAGCCTGGGCAGGAAAGTCCATGAGACTCTTATCTCCAATAAACTACTCAGGAAAGGCCAAAAGAGAAGTGGTGCTCTGGGTCATGTGTTAGCGCTAACTTTGAGTAAAAGATCAAGGACAGTGCCCAGGCTGAGTTCAAGCCCCAGGACTGATTTTAAAAAAAAAAGGGGGGGGTGAGCAGGTGGCTCATGCCTGTAATCTTAGTTACTCAGAAGACTGAGATTTGAGGATTGCAGTTCAAAGCCAGCCTGGGCAGGAACGTCTGTGAGACTCTTATTTCCAATTAACCACCAGAAAACTGGAAGTGGTGCTGTGGCTCAAGTGGTAGAACACTTGCCTTGAGCTGAAGAGCTCAAGGACAGAGCCCAGGCCCAGAGTTCAAGCCCCACCACCAACCAAAAAAAAAAGATGATCACATGGTAGGTATGAAGAAATCAAGGGAATATGTGGAAATATAAAACATGAGTCATTGTCTCAAAAAAAATGGTTTCAGTGGACTATGCAGGTGATTCCTTTCCTAGTTGGATGTTATATTAATATGGTGCTTTCAGTAGAATAGGAACATTTAAATTGTCTAATAAATCAAAAATATTCTCAAATGTGAATCTGCTACATATTAGTAAGAATTTGATTTAAAATCATAGTTATTTGGAATGCTCTTTGTGAATTCCTTTTGGGAACAGATAAAACATACCACATTTGCAATTGGCTAGATAGTTGGACTATATTTTACTTTCTCTGTCATTCTGTTTCCTCTCTCTCTGATTCTCTCATAGTACTTATGATTTTTAACTCTAAAAATGAAGTGGACAATTTAATGCCAGTAATTTGCTTCAGGACATATAATGGAAAATAATGAAACCATTTACTTTTAAGGAATTAAGACAGATTTTTAATGTGGAAACTGTGGTGGCATTACTTTCTTTATTTTAAATTTGCAACTATTTCCCTTTAAATTGTCTGGTAAGCCCATCACAGGAGAATGCGAACTCGCTGCAGAATGACAGCCTCGGTATTATGAACATGAATTGAGTTACACTTTAAAGTCTTCTGAACTCTGAATCAGGGATTTAAACTAAATTATTCTCAAGGGATTTTTGAGACAATGATTCATGTTTTGTATTTCCACCTATTCCCTTGATTTCTTCATACCTACCATGTGGTCATCTTTTTTTTTTCTCTCTCTCTCCCTGGTCTTGGGGTTTGAACTCAGAGCCTAAGTCCAGTCCTTGAGTTTCTTTTGCTCACAGCTAGCACTCTACCACTTGAACCACAGTACCACTTCTGGCTTTTTCTGACTAGTTTATTGGAGATAAGAGTCTCACAGACTTTCCTGTCTGGATTGGCTTCAAACTTCAATCCTCAGATCTCAGCATCCTGAGTAGCTAGGATTACAGGCTTGAGCCTCCGGTCCCCAGCTTTGTGGTCATCCTTTCATTCAGAATACTATTTGTGTGTGTGTCAGTTGGTCCAACACTATAATACCCACTGTTTTCATAACTGTGAATGTACTGTGTACATATCGGTGGTAGTGAGGACTGCACTCAGGGCTTCCAGGTGGAGAGGCAGGTGCCACACCCCAGCACTTTCTCTGTGCTGATTATTTTTGAAATAGGGTTGTCCCACTTGTCCAGGTGGGCGTTTACATGCTGGATCACAGTCTGCCTATTTTAGGCTTCCATTGTAACTAGAATGACAAGCACATGCCACCATGCCCAGCTCCTGTGGGAGGAAGAAGGGATCTCACGGACTTTTCTGCCTGGGCTAGCCTCTACTGTGAGCCGTTCAATCTCAGTGCCCAGCAATACAGAGGTGGGCCACCAACACCAGGCTCAATCGTATTTGGAAAATAGTATTTTTCCGTATATTCTTTATGAAGATATATATTATGTGTTTGATAGTTGCAAGGAGTACCATCTTTTTTGACCATCTTTTTCCTTCCTGATATATTAACATGTCCCTGGTTCTCCCAGAACCTACAGTGAGTGTCGTCCAAGGAATATTCAGCAATAATGGACACCTTACCCAGGATCCATACGACCTGCCAAAGAACAGTCGCATCCCTTGCCACTATGACCTGCTGCCAGCCCGGGGCAGTTCATCTTCCCCTAAGAGAGAGGATGGTGGCGGCGGCAGCAGCAGCAGCAGCAGCAGCAGCAGTGAATGACGCCAAAGGACCACTGGGTGACCCAAGAACTCTTCCCAGAACTGCAGTCCAGTTCTTCTCCCTGTTCAAGTTTGCCGCCTTTCATGAATGTTAATTAGCTTGGTAGGCAATTGCCGGATGCGATCCGGAAAGCTCACAACCAAGGCTGCCGCTCCGTGTAGGTGATCTCTGGGAGGGCGGAAGGAAAGATACATCATCATGATTTCCTCTTGCTAGTAGTTTTAGCGCTGCACCATGAAGCATGACTTTTTGGAACATGTTGGCTAAAAAGATGAACTTGCATAACGCCTTTGAAGACACCGGCTGGATCCCTGCGTGGACCGTTTGAATACCTTTTCTCATTTGCATCGTGGAGCTATACCTAGGATTGTGCAGTTTTCCCTAAACTCACTTAGTTAAAAAATGGGAATCATTAAACATGGTGAAGAGATGAGGCATATAATATTGAGTCCTTATTGCTTAGTTGTTGTTGTTTTGTCCAAGTTGGGCTCTGACTTTACAAGGATTGTTCAGGGAAAGTCTTCGGTCAGTGGCAGGACTGGAGGAACTCTGAATAAACACTAGCCGTGGTCAGCAAACTTAAAGATGAAAAACTTTAGTTTTCTTAGGATGAGAAAATGTACAATTAGAATTGTTTTAGGAATAGTAAAGCATTGCAAAAATCAACACATAACTGTGCCAGGCACAGGCTTGTCTTTCCCTGTTTGACCCTTGGCCCAGTTCAGACCCGTGATGTTTATCTGCTCATCACCTCCGTCATACACAGCAGCTACGTGGAGGTCATCACATATCAGTGATTGTTTCAGAAATAGACAGGTAAAAGCATTTTATTTTTGAAAGACTAGATCCAATTAATGTGTAATGCCTGGCAACAGTTGTAAAGTTTAAGCATAAGAAGATGCTTCATACATGCTGTAATATAGAATTAGCAGGAAGGTTTGATTAATGTTTCCCTAGACATTTCCAAAGTATTTTTATGCATTTTATGGAAAAGGGCACTTTCCTTTTTATTAATTGTTGATGTAGAGAAACTATGCTTAAGCTGGTCTTTTGCATTGCTAATATGACATGTATCCCCTTTGTCATTAATTTGTGTTTTCATTAAGTTGTATATTCTATGTTTTGTAGTGTTTGGATTGTTCATGAAAAACTATTATGTGTTCATTGTTTCTTGTATTATTGCCATTCAGCTTCTGCTTGATAAAAATGCAATGCAGTTTTTCTTTTGGAAGGAAATGAAAATACATAATTTGAACCTATTAAAGTTGGCCATTACTAAAATAGTACAATAACCACAAGTGAATGGTTTTTGAGTGAATGAGAAAGGATTCTGAATATTCCAAAATGCAGCTCCTTTCCATGTGGTTTCCCTGAGTCTTGGTCGAGCCCAGGGCATGATGAGTGCTGAGCACTACAGACTGATCTCGCTAGAGACCTGCACTGTGATGGTCACATACATACTTGTCCATTAAATCTGGGACACTTGCTAGCAGATGAGGCATTGTTAATAATTCTGCAGTGAGCTGAAATCCATACTGTTCTAAATAAGCCACCATAACGCTGATGCTGCGTACACTTATGTAATAACATCTTTCAATTCAAGGTATTTATCTCATAAGAATGCCAAGGTAGTGTAAAAAAAACCAGTTTCTCTTTCTTTGATCTACTTGAGCAAGAAGAACGGCAGAATGAAGAGACAGCTTCCTAAGAGAAAACAGTACTCTTGAATCTTTTAAAAACCCAAGTCCTTTATAGCACTACTTAAAGATAATAATAATTAAGAAAAAACCCTGAAGGACATTCTTTCTGAGTCAGCTAATAATTATATACTACATACTTATCTATAGACAGTATCCAAAGAGCATGGTCCCTGCCAGCTTTTGAACTGGCATAACCAGATATTTCATGTCACACACCTGTCCCTGTGATGGTGGCTTGTCTAAACAGATGGACAATACAATAAGCACACCTGTGGCATTTAATTTTTAAGAACTGCCAAGTTAATCAAGGAAATGCAGAAGTGCCTGGAATTCACTTTACAAGTTATTCTAATAGTTAATGACTACGTTCAGTGAGCTGAAACATGTGTGGCTGATAGCTGAAAGGTTTCTTTTCTGATAAGGAAAAAGAGAGACATTTTCCTCTCCTTTCTCTTTTAATCCTGGTACCAGGAGTTGAATTCACTACTTCATGCAGTCTACCACTTGAGCCACGTCTCTAATCTAGCATTTTTCCTGATTAATTGGAGGTAAAGTCTTGTGGCCTTTTCAACCTGGGCTAGCTTTGACCTTTGATCCTCAGATCTTAGCCTTCTGAGTAGTTAGGATTACAGGCATGAGCTACTAGTGCCTGAAACCCTTCTTTTTTAAGGATCATCTCTTCAGTGCTCCATGGTAAATTTGAGTTTCCCCATCCTATTTCTCTTCTCATTCCACAAAGAAAAAAGAAAAGTTGCGATCACTTGAGCAGAAACAGAGCGGATGTGAACTCCAGCGATTGTGATGCTTAGTGTTCAAGGCCACTCTTTGTCAGACTCCACTTGGGGCTTTTCAGTTGTAAGAACACGTCACACCTTGGACATTGTAAAAACTCTATGTTATATTTAGAAGGAAGGAAAAACTTCCTGATATTTGGATATAATTTCTCCCTTATATCCTATCATGGTAAAAGCACTGAATGAGTTTGAGGATTACCTTGCGAGAGCCAGTCATATAAAAGCGTGAGCCATGCTGTTATGTTTTTGCCCAGAACTTGCCCAGATGATTACATATGCTTACTTTAATAATAGGATGAGATAAAAAAATTCCATCATTATTTACACCACTTCACATTAGTGCCCGTCATGTGGCGTAATGTTAATAGCATCTATTATGTTTGGCATTGTATTTGTGGAACTTAATTTACCAATTTTAGAAAAACCAACCATAGCATTGCATAATAGAACAGTATGACTTGTCTCAAGGTAATCCATTATCACAAGCAATGTATGCTGGGAAAAATGCAAACAACTGTATGAATATGTTATCACCTTGATCGTTGTCAGCCACAATAGTAGTCAATGATTGGAAGGTTTTACTAAAAAAAAAAATACTTTAAAAGTTGAAGGAGAGTATCAGGGTACCAGTGACTCATTCCTGTAATCCTAGCTACTCAAGAGGCTAAGATCTATGGATCCCATTTTGAAACCAGCCCAGACAGGAAAGTTTGTGAGACTCTTATCTCCAATTAACTAGCAAAGCAACAACAACATAGACAAAAGACAGAAGTGAAGCTGTTGCTCAAGCGATAGTGCGCCATCTTTGACAACCCGAGATCTTGAGTCCAAGCCCCGGGACTGGCCACACACAAAGAAAAGTTGAATAAGGGTATCACAATGCTATTTACAATCCATGTGGATAGTAAAAGTTCACTGTAAACTTAAGATTGTCGATAAAAACAAATTTAGGGTTATGTTTTTAAAAATAATTAATGTGTTACCATTGGTAACACATCTTTACTCTTCAGATTAAATATTTAAGACCTATTTTGGTCCTAAAGGTTTTATGTCACGGAAGTGTATGTAGCTATGCAAGTGTGAATCACATGTATGGATGGGAACTTCTTTTCTAGGGATGTACACAGGCAAGCTTTACAGTCCTGTTGATACAGGGTCTATGTATTCACACTCAGTATTTGATCTGGGCTTTATTTTGATATGACCAAATCAAACCATGATATATATTTTTATAAGAAAAAAAGGCAAAATGCATTAGGATCTACTTGGATATAGCAAACAAAAGAGGGCTTCTCATGCTGAAATACCTTATTTTCCAATGATAAACTTTCATCCACATTAGTCTTCATTGTTGTGTATCACCAAATGAGTTTGTAGATTAATGCAATAAACTTTCTAATGAAAACTTCTAAAATAGTGCTTATTCTTATATATGGTTCTATTGTTGATTAGTGAGAGGAAAAGAAGTATGAGCCGAATAGAAAAATTAAAACTTTTTCAAAATGTAGCCTCATAGCATGTTAACATTTATAAAAGTGTATCATTATGTTTAATTGCAACTTCCATGCTTTGTCTTCTGTGCTTACACTTTAAGAACAAAACAATGTTTAATTTTAATCCCTGGAACTCAGGCTAGTGTCAGCCACTCAGCGTTGGGTCTTCTTACAAAGAGCTTTAGGGTATCTTACATTGATTTGCTTCCTCTCCGTGTAATTTTCCAGTAATAATTAAAATATGTCTGAAGCATTCCTTTATAGCACTGAGTTTTAAGGATTGAATATGAATGAAATATCGTTTCTTCTCTCAATAGTTGCCTGTTACCTGGAGGTCTGACCACTCGGTACAATGAGGGATGATGCAGAAAGAGAGACAAGCGATTTCAAGCAATTGACTATTCAGCTAGGGAAATAAACCATGTGTGACCAGTGGTCTGACTTTGGTGTTATTTCACCTTTGAAAGCCTTGCTTTCTGCATTGCAGCATATTAGAAATAATAGTCATTGTTTTATACTTTTGTGAGGCTTCAATAACTTCATACTAACATTAATTATATCACAAAGAAGGACAGAGCAAGGAGAAAAAAATGAAGGAATAAGCAACACAGCCAAGCAACTCTGGACAGAACCCGTTGAAACTATAAGCCAACATCAATAATTCCTTCCATTAAGTTGTTTTCAGGTATTTTTGGCACGGTGACACAGAATAACTGACACAGAAAATTGGTATCAGAGGAGTAGGGTGGTTACTGTTGTATCTGAGCGTGTTTTTAAAGCCTTTTAACCAGTTTGTGGGAAGAACTTGGAAGAGTCTGCAGAGGCACAGTAGAGAAATTTTGGAATGCTGAAAGCAAAGCAATTTGGTGGGAGGTCAGAAGATCAGAATGAAATCAGAAATGTGGACAATAAAGGCTTCACTTAGGGATTTTCAGAGGAAAATGAGGAATCTACTGGGAATTGGAATAAGGGCCATTAGTGTTATATTCTGTTGAAGAATTTGTCTACATTTTTTTATCTGTGTCCTGAAGCTTTGTGAGAGGTCATATTTGAAGATGATAGACTAATGAATTTGGTGAAAGAAATCTCAACACATTGAAATATCCATAATATTCAAGCATGGTCCTTGCTGGCTAATTTTAGACAGATTTATTGTGAGATTTTGGAGCAAAGTCCAGAATGGAATTTTTTTTTTAATTTGGCCAGTAAAAGAACCAGTACTTTCTACCTCTGTTCTGGTAGTTACGACATTCTGCCTAATCATGAGACCAAAATCAACACATGAACCTTCTTAACCTCCCTCCTCCTCCTTCTTCTTCCTTCTTCCTCCTTCTTCTTCCTTCTTCCTCCTCCTTCTCCTCCTTTTCCTCCTCCTTCTTCCTCCTCCTTCTTCTTCCTCCTTCTTCCTCCTCCTCCCTCTCCTCTTCTCATTCTCTTCCTCCTTCTTCTTTGCCATTCCTGGGGTGTGAACTTAGAATCAGGGCACTGCCCTTGAGCTTTTGTGCTCAAGGCTAGTGCCACTTTGAGTCATAACTCCACTCCAGATTTTTGTGATTAATTGGAGTCTTACATACTTTCCTGCCTGGGCTGGCTTTGAGCCACGATCCTCAGATCTCAGCCTCCTGACTAGCTAGGATTATAGGCATGAGCCACAGTGTCTAGCTGAACTTTCTTTTAAGGGAGCCAAACTAATCTTTCCTCCCTCTAAGTTCTTCTCTCAGATTTTGGTCATAGCAATAATATAAATCTGATTAATACAGTTAGTCTGCCGTTTGTCTTAAGCAAAAGAAACTAGAAGAATGGGAATCTTGGCTGCTGCTTAAACCCACTTCTTAAAGACTTTCCTGATCACCTATGTGCTGAAGAACCACAATTCATATTCCACTCCTCTGCTTGGTTGCTGCCATGAGGTTTAGTATCTGAAGTTACATTGTTTCATTAGTTTGTTTTTCCATGTATTGTTTGCTTCACTTGTTAGCATGTAAGCTCCACCAAGGATAGATTATTTTCAATTTTTCAGTTAACATACATTAGTGATAAGAGAGAGTTTCGTTCTGATATTTCCATACAGGGACACAGTGCACTTCGAACAAATTTGCTCATGTCACCATATTCCCATTCCTCCTCTCTCCCCCGCTTTTCAATACAGCATCTGGTGGGTTTCAATACTCTGTATCCGTATGTACGGACGTACAAACATGTAATACACACACATATACATCCAAACTTCATTTTCTAACTTGGAATATCACATTCACTTGTGGCTAAAACTGACACATTCTCACGGAAAGAAAACAAATGCAAA
The DNA here is from genome assembly GCF_000151885.1 of Dipodomys ordii. Lineage (NCBI taxonomy): Eukaryota > Metazoa > Chordata > Mammalia > Rodentia > Heteromyidae > Dipodomys > Dipodomys ordii. The sequence continues at coordinate 11,281,259 of NW_012267243.1, read as the reverse complement.
CAAAAAAATCACCAAACAGAATTAGTCCTGAATGGAAAAATGCCATTCTCTCTGTGGGGAAGAATAGTTCTTTAACTCAGTCTTTTCTGAGGAACCTCCCCTATTCTTTCCTTTTATTTCCAGTCATCTTTCACACAGAGCTGAGAACCAGGCTTATGGAGAGTTGTTATCAATAGTTAAAGTAAATAAGCTCCATGAGCAAGGTCATGCCCGGTGTGCGTTGGAAGAGACTTTTCCCACCCTGGGTAACAGTCTGGCCCACTAGCTCTGTTACCTTCTGTGGCACTGGCCTCACTGCTCCTGGGATACAATGGTGACCGTACCATGGCAGACAAGCCAAAGGCCGTTCGCACAGTGTGATGTGCCCTCATGCTTTGTGCCTTCCAGTAGCTTTGATGATGCGATTCTCAAACAGTCCATTGTTAGGAACAAGAGACCACTTCATCGTGACATGGACAAAACGGGGGAGTGACTGAAAGGCTCAAAGAAGTTAAGTTTCTCACAATAAATAAACAGTCTGGGAAGTACTTGGCAGCCACATAATCCTTTAGAAACACACCGGTCTTTCAGTTTCTGGACCTCATCTCCTGGAATTCCGAATTTCACCCTTCTGACAGAAAAAAGATGCAATATTCAAATATATGAAACATAATGGCAGATTACAAGGATGAAAAGACTGTGTTGCTATGCCTCCATTTGATAGATTTCCCACAACAGTTTCAAAAAATCTCATGCTGAATTTTGATGTCTTTGAGTCTACATTTCAGTTTCACGACCATGGCCTTCCTGCCTTTACATAAACAGATGATCAGTTGGATTTCATGTCTATGTAGTTACTTTTTCTTTCTTGCTCTCTAGCATCACTAGGGATACTTGAAAATAAATTTAATTTCTGTAATTCAAAATGATTGTTATGAAGGAAAAGAACTCCATGCATTCATATAGTCAAAGTACATATAAAAGACTTAGTTTCCTATTAGATAGGCTGTGGATACTTGTCTTTCCTTTCAAAATTAAGGTGATCCAAAGCTAGCACCATAACATATAATGTACAATGTACAATTGCTAGTTAGAAAGGAGGAAGATCACAGAAATGGTGGGACAAAGGGTGAGCCAATTCTATAGTGATACTCACGAGACTCTATGTGGGAAATGAACTTTACAACATGAGGGGAAAATTGCGAGAAAATGAGGAAGGAAGTAACACTGTTCAAAAAGAAATTACATTACTTATATAACTGTAACCTCTCTGTACATCGCCTTTACGATAAAATTTAACTTAAAAAAAGAGGAAGATCATTTCTGTGTAAGAGAACTTTCATAGCAAGACCCAGACCAGCAGCCCCCACATTGGGTATCAAAAGATGAGTATGGACTTGGTTACAGGAAGCCTACAAGCACAAATTAAAAGGCTCTGCATAGCAAAAGAAACAATCGATAGAATGAAGAGATCGCCTAAGAAATAGAACAATCATCCAATAGGAGATTAAAATGCCGAATAGAGAAAGAACTTAAATAAGTAAATACTAAAATAATGAATAGTGTAATAAATGAGTGGGAAAATCAACTAGACAGACACATTTTCAAATGAACAAGCAAATTTGACCAATAAATACTCGAAAACACATTCAACTTCCTGAGTCATTAGGGAGATGAAAATCAAAACTCCATGGAGATTCTCCCTCACCTCAGTCAGAATGACTATCATCAAGAAAACAAATACCCCCTCCCCCCAAAAAAAATGCTGGTGAGGATATGGGAGAAGGGAACTCTTATTCATTGTGGTTTGGAATGTGCATTTGTCCAGCCACTATAGAAACCACTACGTAGGATTCTCCAAAAAATTAAAAATAGATCTTCCCTATAATTTGGTCATACCAAAAAAAAATCAAAATCAGAAAGATGGCAAAACAACAACAGTTCTCTCTGCCCAAACAGAGAAACAGGGCCCTGGCATAACACTTCACCCCAAGAGAGTGACACCAAGCAATTGATTAAAATACAGAGAAACACCAGTGAAGAAGATTTATACTGCATGCACACAAGGTCAGAAACCTGGGAAGAGACCCTGAAGTGAGGGGACCCCTGCTGCATGGCCAGGCTGCCCATACCAGTCAGACAAAATCAAAGTCAGTTTGCTGTAGAGATATATGTATCTCCATGTTTATCAGAGCCCTATGCATAATAGACAAATGAGGCTATCAGCCTAATTGCCCATCAATGGATGAATGGACAGAGAAAATATGGTATGCCAACATAATGGAGTTTTGCCAGGCAATTAAGAAAAATGAAAGCTGGATGCCAGTGGTGTATGCCTAAAATCCTAGCTACTCATGAAGCTGAGACCTGGACGATCAAGGTTTGAAGCCAGCCAGAACAGTAATGTCTTCAAGACTCCATCCTTAAACAGCAAAAAGTTGGGTGAGCGACGTGGCACACAACTAGTAGAGTGCCAGACGTAAGTAAGAAAACTGGGCAAGGGTGCAAAGTCCTGAAACCAAGCTTTGTACTAGAAAGAGAGAGAGGGGGAGGAAGGGAGGGAGGGAGGATGGGGGGAAGGAGAGAGGGAGGGAAGGAAGGGAAAGAGGGAGGGAAGGAAGGGAAGGAAGGAAGGAAGGAAGGAAGGAAGTTCTGTTATTATTATGTTATTTGCAGGGAAATGGATGCACTGGATATCACGATGCTGAGTGAAATAAGCTACGTCCATAGTGACAGCTATCACATGTTTTCTCTCATTTGAGGACACTAGAAGGAAACAAAACAATACAACCAACACAACACAGCCCAGGTCATTAAAGTAAAAGGAAGACCAAAAGTCAAGGGAGAGGCTGTGAAAGCAATAAACATGTTTATGTGTACATATATACAAATGTACCTATAAAACAGATGTATGTGCATGTGTAACAAGATTATATATAATATTATATAGATATATGTATATCTATATCTATATAAAAATCTATTCCAGGAGTCTTTAGCTTCCATTTGATATGAGGAGAAAGAAATCTCTTTCTCTATCCCTCTCTTTCTAACTATGTCTCCTTAATTTGCCACTTTAAAACTTAATCCACTATAAACCACTCTGTACCCTCAACCCAAAGTTAAACAATTCTTACCTAATTCAGCTAACACGGGTTCAAAGTGTACAATCTGAAAAGGAAAGCAGGATGTAGTTGGCTTCTTTGCATTTCCTTGGCGCATTCCCCTCTTTCTTCCTAGATTTTCCTTGACCAATTGGGGAGACGCTATAAAAAGGGATTCAAGAGAAGAGTAGAGGTTTTCAAAGTCCGCAGGGTACAATGTGGTAAGAAGCTTTGTTTTGTCTTCCACACCCACATTCTAGCTAGAGATGTAGAGGTGTTTTATGATCATTACCATTACTATTTTGTACCAGTAGTGGGGTTCTTGCTTTGCTTTCTAGCTCAAGGCTGATGCTCTGTCACTTGAGCTGCATCTCCCATGCAGGTTTTTGCTGGCTAATTGGAGATACGAATCCTGAGCATTTGTCTGCCTGGGTTGGATTCGAACCTTGATCTGCAGATCTCAGCCTCCTGAGTAGCTGGGATTACAGGTGTGAGCACTGTATTATTGCTATGCATACAGCTTGTAAATCCCAATATAGCTCGTGGTATCTAGCAAACCACACTGCTGTTGTGGCCCCTCCTCTCTCCCGAGTCATGCTCCTGGGTAAGGTTTCCTCTACAGGCGTCCATAAAATCTTGAGAAATTTCTGTATCTATTTTGATTTTTAACTGACTCTGGATGTGTGTCCTGTTTTTAAATATGCTACTTTGTTCAAGCTTTCCTCTTTAAAATAGTTATGAGTCAGATACCTATAATGTCCCTGAACTCAAGGGAGCATCTGTCTAACTCTCTAACTGGCTCTTTTCAAATATGCCACTTGCTGTATTAAGATGAGAGCCAGGCCTTATGTGCCAATGATTCACACCTGTAGTTCTAGCTACTCAGGAGGCTGAGACTATCAAAGTTTGAAGACAGTCTGAGCAGACAAGTCCTTGAGACTCTATCATCAATTAATCAACCAAAAGCCAGGCTGGAAGTATGGCTCAAATGATAGAGTGCCATCCACAAGCAAGAATGCTGAAAGAGAGCACAAGGGCTTGAGTTCAAGCCCCAGTACAGGAACAAAAAGACGGAGAAGGAGAAAAAGAAGGAAGAAAAGAAAAAGGAGGGGCAGGAGGAGGAAAGGAAGAAGAAGAAGAGAAGGGAAGGGAAGAAGGGAAGGAAAAAAGGAGGGAGGTAGGGAAGGAAGGAGGGAAGGAAGGAACGAATGAAGGGTGCTTCATCTCAAAATAAACATACCTGGACAGAGAAATGTTATGGATTCTCCAAGTTTGTGTTTAGAGAAATACTTTTCTTCCATAATGATTTCCTAGCCTGGATTCATATAGCTTAAAGACAATGATAATCTAAGAAATATATAACCACTCTCACATTCTCTTACAATATATGGCAAAGCTGCAAATGCAAGACTATGAGATTTTGGCTGAAACTTAGAGACAGTATGTGAACGCATGGTTAACATCTTTTTACACACACACACATACACACACAGATGCACACACATACATACATGCCTCACATATTATTGTCCACATTCCACAATTTGAACCATTAAAAAATATACAATGCAAGTCTCAACACATATCAAAGATGTGCATGCTACATTGTTCTTGTATATCTATTCACAAAGATTTGAAATCAATAAAGAAGAAGATAAAACCTACCCTCACAGGATTGGAAAATGTAAAACACAATTTAAAATTTCCATGTCAAAAGGAAGAATAAAAATAGAAAATAATTAAAATGGGATTACAAAAGCCCTATTTGTAAAAGAAAAAACTTGTATATGTATCATTTAAAAGACATTTAGATACATATTATAAAAAAAAACTTGACCCATACTAAGTAAAAGTTTTAACCTTTACTAAACCTTTGCTAGCTGTTTGCTTATATATTTTTATTGGATTATGTATACCCTGCATATCTTTTTTTGGAAAAACCATGCCTAGCACAAACTTTTCTGCTTTGGTTGGCTTAAAAGCAAGAGCCATTATCATTCACCTTATTTTCACATTAGTAAACCAACAAATTCTTAAAAGCAGTTTATTCTCTTTAACAAGCTAGGAAACACATCAAGTGATCTTTCTTGCATCACAACTTACAACAACAACAACAACAAAAGTCTAGAAAAATTCAGTTCCTTAAGAATGAAGAATCTTTTGGGACAAAGGGTGAACCAGTGCCACAGTGATGCTCATTAGACACTATGTAGGAAACAAACTTTGCAGCTTGTGGGGAGGGGGGAGGAGAGGGACGGGAATGGGAGAAAATGAGGGAGGGGTATCACTGTTCAAAAAGAAATGTACTCGTAACCTTTCTATGTAACTGTAAGCCATCAGACTGGGCCAGGAATCAACTCTCTAAGCTTTGGACTCCCTCTACTGGCCTACAGAAAAAAATTCCTAGAAACAATAGAAAAAATATTAATAGATACCCAATAAAGATGTTTACAACGTCTCAGAAGTGCTCAGATTGCTGTTTACTTCAAGTGGAGCTTCTGTAATAGTGAACAGCTGAGCTACTGAATGTTTCTAGAAGCTGCCCTTTGCTTCCGCCTGCATCTCTCTCCATTCTCTCCACTCTTTGCATCATCTCTCCACTCAGAGGATGCTAACAAAAATGACACAGAATATTTCAGATGTGCGGCACCACCCTAGCAAGTGTGAGGCCCTGTATTCAAACCCCAATACTGCCCAAACTACATATATCTTTCCAAACTGAGATGATCATAAATGAAATTTATATAACTGGGGATTGACATGAGTTAGTCTGCTATTGTGTGATTAAGGAAGTAAAACAAACTTACTTATGACAAGAAGAGAATTTATCTTCCATGTTTATCTCTTGATAGTCAATATGTATGTTTCCAGGCTCATTTAGATTGCTTGTTTAATGTCCATGCATCTTCTTAATAAATGAGTTAAACCTTTCGATTTTCTTGTAAAGTGTGTAATTATTGGCTTAACTGTCAGGATACCATGCAACTTAAATCAATCCATGTTAATTGAATATGTTAGAACTTTGATCTGGATCAAGAAATAAGGCTTCTGCTTGTATAATCTACTGTTTAGAGAAGAAGTTGTTGTTGTTTTGTAATTTCATGAAAATGGAGAAGAGTACAAAAGCATGGTAGTGCATAGGTGATGTGCTAATAATGCAGTTATAATTCTGGCCATGCCAGCATCGTGCCAAGTCTTGTCAGAGTGGACTCAGAGAACTTGGTTGGGGACTTCTGCCAGCTGGGAACTTTGAATATTCTTTGTGCCTCAGACACCAGCACTGTAAAATGGAGAAAGTGATCATGTCCCCCATTTTATTGTGATGGCAACACATTGTAGGTAAAGTGCTTGGATCAGTGCCTAAGAATTAGAAATCATGCACCGACATTAAGTTGTAACTATGATGACATTGTGATTAGATTGCTTGTGACACACACCACGTTAGCTTGCATGATCTTTATTTACTGGCTGAAATCTAGACCCAAAATAAGAACCACACATGTTTATTTCAGCCACATTTATTATTTAAAAACAAACAAGAAGGAGACTGGGCTGTGGTCCCACACTAGGGAGCTTGCACATTTTCACTTTGATCTTCACACACAAAACAAAATGGCTGAATGAATGAATAAATACTTCTTAAATCAGAAGGTTGAGGTCACACCTTTTAGAGCAAATGGTTGTCCCCAAAATTGAACAGAGACGAGAATTCTGAGAACCGTAATGTAAAGCAAGGGCAGAAACTCCCTTCTTGGACAGCCAGTACTGGTAGGAAATTGAGCTGTAATGGATATATTGTTAGAGGGTCAATGCACAGAATCTTGACAGTGAAAACCTCCAAGGACTTCTACTCTCAACCTCTTCCACTCCCACTTTTGTGAATTTAACATCGACCAAAGAGTTCTCAGAGGAAAAATCTCTCGTGCTTCTAGCAGAAAGCCAGAAAAAGTAAGCAAGAGCTTTCTGTCTCCCTTAACAAAAGTCTGCCCACAGGGAAACTATCTTACCAGAAGCTAGCTCACCTGGAAAAGGGTAACTCTAACTCTAGCTCCCTCCAGCCCAACTCTCCCTCTAATGGAATCGAGAGTAAATTACAACTGAGACACATATATATATATATATATATATATATATATAT
>NW_012267243.1:11263789-11272338 GCF_000151885.1 Dipodomys ordii | reverse complement strand
CGCTGTGGCTCAAGTGGTAGAGCGCTCGCCTTGAGCTGAAGAGCTGAGGGACAGCGCCCAGGCCCAGAGTTCAGGCCCCACGACCGGACCAAAAAAAAAAAAAAGTATGACTGTAAAAATATGAAAACACACACACGCCTACACTAATCAGAAGCTGGAGTGACTATGTTAATGCTGCACAATGCAAGATTCAGAGCAAGAATTTTCCAAAATAAGGATATGCAAAATATCAAAGGGTTTGTGTAACTAAGAAGATAGCCAGTCCCAATTTGTATGAACCTCACAGCGAAACTTCAAAACACATGACCCAGAAACCGGTAAAGCTATAGAGAGAAACAAACGAATCCCCTATGGTAATTAGTGACTTCAATATCAGCAAACTGTCAGCTCCAACAAACAGAAAATCAGTCAGGACTTAGTTGAATTGAACAGTATCATCCATCGATTGAACAAGGGACATTCATAAAATGTCTCAACAGCAGCATGATACGCATTCTTCTCAAGCTGACATGGGGCATTTCCCATTCTAGGCTCCATTCTGGACCATATAGTGTACCTTAGAAAATTTGAAAGGATGGAAATCATAAAATACTATATAGTCCAAACCCAATAGAATTAAAGTTTCAATCAATAATACAAAGATACCCCCCAAATACTCCCAAATGTTGAAGGCATACAGCAACACAAAGAAGTCTCATGAAATACAGAACATATTTTAACTCAAGGAAAATCAAAACAGAACTTATCAGAATTTGTGCAGTGCAGCATACACAGTGCTCAAAGGTAAAACCATAACTTTAAATGCATCTGCTAGAAAAGAAGAAAGCCCTGAAAGTCAATAATCTAAGTTCCACTTTAGAAAAATAGAAAGATAGGAGCAAACTAAATCCAACACACAAAAAAAGACTAGAAATAAAATTTAAAATATCTACATAAATATCAATAATCCCAAATGTTGATCCATAAGGTAATCAGTATAATGATAGACCTCAAGTCAAGCTAACTTAGAGAAACAGAAAGAAGACATAAGTTACTAATATCAGAAATGGATCATAACTGAATGTTTAACAGCTTTATTGCTAATTTCCCCAAATGTTCAAGCAACCAAGATATCCTTTGATGGGTAAATGGATAAGGAAATCATGGTACATTCCCACATGGAGTATTTTTTCAGCAATAAAAGAACTAAGTCACCAAACCACAAACAGACAGGGAGACATCTCACATGCAGATTGCTAAGTACAAGAAACAAATTTGAGCAGAGCTGCATACTATTTGATTCCAATATTGTGGAACAGGAAAAATGATGTAGATCATAAAAACTTAGCAGGTTGCATGAGCTCAGGATATGGGAAGTAGGGTTGGATAAATGGAGTCCAAGAGAACTTGTGGGCAGGAACACTTGCCGAATGACACTCTAATGGTGGAAACATGACACCCCATAGAACATACAAATTCAAGAGTGAAATGTGATGCATGCTAAAGCCTTTATTCAATAATGCATCAATACTGATGCATCCTGCAATAAATGCTCCACATTAATTCAAGATATTCACAATATAGGAAATTGGGCATAGTGGTCAGTATACAGAAACCTTAATTGCCTGCAGAATAGTCCCAATTTTGTGAAATCATTCTAAAATAAAGTCTATTAATGAAAAGAACCAGGGACATAAAAAGAGACAGGAAGTGGAGCTGTTGGTCAAGTGGTACGGATGGCACCCAAGCCCTGAGTTCAAGCCCCATAGTATATGGGAGAGAAAGAGACTGAGTATAACACCAAGTAGGGATGGAGATACAGAGAGAGAGAGAGAGAGAGAGAGAGAGAGACTAACAAAGATTTGGAATTTAGGACACTGTAACAAAGATTCAATCCATATTCTTCCATTAATAGTTTGCGTAGAGTTTAGCCCTTACTAGTTTTTGAAGCCAGAAAACAACAACAACAACAATATTTGCCTTCTAGAATTATTTGGGGTTCAAGTGAGCTAGTAAGCGGAAACAAAGATCTAAAAACAGTAACAATCTCCTGCATACAGTAGAAAACAAGATGAAAATAAATACAAAGCAAACAAAAAATAATAATGTAAGAGTAGATCTGAATTAAACAAAGATTAGTAAATGATGAATAAAATAATCAAAACGAGAAGTTGATTCTTTGAGGGGATAAACAAAAAACGGACAAACTTGTAGCTCAGTTGACCAAGAAAAATATTAAGTAGCATTAAAGACTTTACTATTGACTTTACAGAAACAAAAGGGATTATGGCATATCATTAGCAAAATTCCAGAGATATAGGATTTGATATAGGATTACTTTTAAAGAATTTATACTATATATATGCTTGCACATGTAGAAAAGGACATCTATCACAGAATGCATGATAGGAAAAGATTAGTGAACCAAATGCTCAGTAATGGTTACAAGTTAAAGGAAATCTAATTTACTTAAAAAAGAGAATATGCATCTCTTTATTACTGGAATTCTAGAGTGATGGGGAACAGGCTCCAAGATATATGCCTACGTGTGCACATGTATATATAGTACACATATATGTGCACATGTATATATGGTACATATATATGTGTACATGTATATATGATACATATATATGATACATATATATATATATATATATATATAGTGTGTGTGTGTGTGTGTGTAATTCAAGGAGGATTTGGCTATATAATTTGTAAGACCAAGTACAAAAACAAATGTGAATTAGTCATTTGAGAAGATGATGAGCTTTGGGAGTGGTTAGAAAGTGAAATTAAAGTTCTAGAAAAAGATCAGGGAGCAAGACACAGAATTGAGGGTTTCTGTTAAAGCTCAAGAGTCAATTCTCTTTCAGGAGTCGAGAGTGTGCTTTGAGATTAGCAGCCCTTCAAAGCAATGGGCAGAGAGTCCAAGGGTGTTGGAATGAATGAACGTGGGAGGAAGGTGGAGGGAGGTAGGGTGGGTATGTGAAGAGAGATGGGGGCCGTTAGGGCAGCGGAGGTGATACACTGTGACTCCTACAATCCAGGGACTCAACATGTGCAGCCTGCTTGCTGTTCCTGCCTTTCTCAGTTGCAAGAATGTGACGTGAGCCCTGGTGTTGGCTTTCAGGGGCATGAATCCAGAGATTGTAGGACTTTACAATCCTTCACATTGAAATGGGACCAAGCAGCCTTTGTTAAAGATACGGCTCATGACATCCGTGTAAAATAGGCATTTCTCCCAGAAGACTGCAAGGAAACTAGCTGAAAGCAACATGCCCTGTAAGAGAAAAGGAACAGTCAAAAGAAACAAAAGAACTGATTAGAGCAGTATCATGGATCCAAGGGATGACAGGGTCTTGCAAAGCGATGGCTTTTGTCCAAAACAGTAACAGTACAGAGTATAATGAGATCAGCCAGCTGCATTTACTCTTCTCCCTGAAGCTGTATCAGAAAGGTTGAGCCCTTCTCATGCAACACTGTGCACTTAGGACGCCCATCCTGCGGTGTGCACATCTGGGGAACACCAGCATTCTCATTCTTTGGGTGTGTATCTTGTTTGCCGCTTGTCTATTCCTTCAGGGAAGAAATTAGTTTGTCCTATTTCTGGCCATGTCTTCTAGTGTAGAGTTTTACTCAATGAATGTCAGTTGTGTGCATATTTTGAAATACTTCCAGGAATTATGACATGTGTAGAAATTAAGCTGCAGATGATACATAATGCATAAGCCTATAAACTCTGTACAGACTCTGAACTCTCAAATCACGTTTCTGAGGCCAAGTTTAATTGGCTCACATGAAGGAAAATGAATTTTATGTATATGAAGAAAATGAAGAACTTAATTATCTCTGCCATCGTATTTTTGAGAGAATCAAGATGATGAGTCTTTTGGAAAGGAATGATAGGAGCCTTCTGCAGAGTCAGCAACTGCAGTGCAGAGATACAACTTCTCGGTTCTCAACACATTCATGGATCCACTCCGTGCAAAGGCGGGCTGTGTGCTTACTGAGAGCCTGGAACTAACACAGCGAATACAGGGCGAGAGTGACACAAAGCAAAACCAAACAGAAAAGCTTGCTCATGAAGCTCATTTCCACAATGCAGGAGATGGACAAACAGCACATAGACTTAGGTTGTAACGTCATCGGGATGTGCCAAGTGCTGTGAAGACAAAGTAGAGTGCTTATCGAGATGGCCTCTTTAGAACACAAATGACTGGAGGGTGCAGCCAGTATGAAGCCAGGGAAGAGATGCAAATGGCCCAAGATATGAATGGGCTGTTTACCTTTGACCAAGAGCAAGAATGGGCCAGCAAGGTGGGGCCCAGTCATTGAAAAACCAGTTGGAAACAACAAGGGTGGAGAGCTTCCCTAGTTGGTAAGGCCTGGCTGGAGGAAGTAGGTCATGTGGGTGGGCCCTAGACTGAGGCCTTCGGAGCCTGCCTTCCCTCCTCCAAGCTTTCTGACTACCCAATGCTGGGCAGCTTGTCTACAGCGCTGCTTCCATCCAGGGTGGTCTGCCTTAGGGAATAACAAAGCCAAGCCACAATGCACTGCAACTTCGGAAGCTGTGAACACAGGGGAATCTTTCCTCTCTTGATTTTTTTTCTCAGACTTTTTGCATAGCAACGAAAGCAAATGAATGCTCACAGATTTTTTTTTTTACACCAATACATATTTTATGAAGATAATTCTTTTCTTCTTTTGGCAGTTTTGGGGTTTTAAACTGAGGACCTCACACTTGCTAAGTTGATGATCTACCATTTGGGCCACTCCACCAGTTTGCTCTGTGTGTGTGTGTGTGTGTGTGTGTGTGTGTGTGTGTGAGAGAGAGAGAGAGAGAGAGAGAGAGAGATAGGCCTGGCCCAGTCTGGATTTCAGTCCCCCTATTTGCACTTCCCTTTGCCATTGGGTGACAGGCATACTCTCAGCTATTCTTTGAGAGGCCTGTACTGGCCTTGACCCATCATCTTCCAGTCTCTGCCTCTCAAGTAGCTAGGGTTACAGACTTAAGCCACTGGGTCCAGCTTAGCTCTTCTTTAAAGAAAATTCAAATGAAACTCTGTATACAGGGGGCAGGTGGAAGGCAGGTACTGGAAACTTTAAGTATAATTTGTATGCAAAACTTGCAAGTTATCTCCTGGAATAATAATATTTCCACACACAGTTCTTTTGAGGTTCAAATTAAGTGGTATGTAAAAGACTACATTGTAAATGTAAGTCAGGATCAACAACATTCAAGTCCATCTTATAGTCTTACTTATTGTTGATTTCGGTCTCTTTGTCTATCTAGTAGATTCAGAATTAGTCCCTAACAAAGAAAAGTCTATCTGAACTGTTGAATGTGCCCTACTTGGAATTATGTTCTTTTAAAGTGTCTTGTGATGAGATAAATTTGGATTTAGGTTAGACTCTAAATGTGATCACAGACACACATTTATTAGGAGAAAGGCAGGGGATATTTGAACCAAGCTAAGGAGCTTTTGAGGCACTGGAAGCAGAAATAGGGGCCGGAGAATTCTCCCCTAGAGTCTTCCGAGAGGCCCTACTGGCAATTTGATCTTTGACTACTGGCTTCTGGAACTGTGAAAGCACGGATTTCTGTTTTTATACAATTTTATACAATTTGTTGTAATAATATCATCTCCACCCCATTCACGGCTCAAAGCTTCCATCATACCCCTGCTTTCATTGTATTTGATGTTGGTTATAATTTGTGGAGGGGAAGCGAAAAAAAAATTGTTTAAATAGGGATACAGGTGGACCCATTGCAGCAATGAGATGTACAAGACGTTATGTCGAAAAACGAACTTTACAACTTCAGTCGGGGGTGGAGGGGTGGAAGATAGGAAGGGATGGGAAGGGGAAACAAAGGAGGAGGCTACAATGCTTGATAAGAAATGTACTCATTACCTTGCCCATGTAATTGTAACCCCTCTGTATGGCATTTTCACAATAAAAACAAAACAAGACAAAATGCCATCATTTCAGTATTAGTCATTCTTGTTTTGTCCCTGCAGGTGGTACAGGCAGACAGAAGTTAAACTATGATTGAAAACTAAAGTCAAAGCTTGTCAGGTGTCAGTCTCCCTCTCTCCCCACTGCCACATGCTACTTCTCATTTCTCGCAGAATGGAATCCAAAGTCTTTGGCATGCCTACAAGGCTAGATCTTACCAGGCCTCTGCTAAGTTTCTGCCCTCATTGTGTGTGTGTGTGTGTGTCCTGGGGTTTGAATTCAGGAACTGAAAGTTGTTCCTGAGCTTTTATGCACAAGGCTAGTGCTCTACCACTTGAGTTACAGCTCTACTTCTAGCTTTTTGATGTTTCCTTGGATAAGAGTCTCATGTATGTTCCTGCCTGGGCTGGCTTTGAACCACAACCCTCACATCTCAGCCTCCTGAATAGCTAGGATGACAGGTAGAAAGCCACTTGTGCTGAATCTCCCCTCATTTTTTTTTTTTTTTACTACTCATTCACTTGCTTCCTGGTCTGCATTTGTGCTAAACACATCTTCCACAACAATTTGCACACTCTTCCTTCTGTCCAGAAGATCACAGCCTGCCTCACGATCTTAACCCAGTTCTTGTCTCTGCAGAGGAGACCTGGCCGGCCCCTCCTATCCAAATTGGCTGACTAGAATTACTGTCACATCATTCTCTTGTCTTTCCTTGTTTATTTGCTTTTTCGTAGCCTCTGTCCTATTAAGAGGAAAGCTACCTTGAAAGGATCCACCACATCCACCCCAGGGGACCACGTGGAGGCAGGCAGGCACAAGACAAAGATGATTACAAGGTTTATTAGAGGAGCCATATTTTCCCTAGAGTGAGCATGTGGCAGCCTCCACTATCTAGGTAGCAGCAAGGTCTAGGGGGTAGGAAGTGAGGTAGATGGGAGCTCAGGTGGGTCTGGGTGGAAAGAGGGGAAGAACTCCAGGGCAGGGAGGAGCTGAGGTCTGGGTGGAGCTGAGGACCAAAGATGGGCATAATGCATACATACCTAAGTGTCAAGATCTTGTCTATCCTGTTCTTTATAGCATTTCTAGTACCAGTGTTCAGCATGCTACAGACACTAATAAATGTTTGTTGCATGAATGAAGAAACAAAAACACCTTATTGTCATTAAGGGTGTGGACCAAAGGGGATGCAGATAGTATCTACTTTCAGCACCACCCCAAACAGCACTTACTGAACAGAGAGTAATCCAGGAGGAGGCCACCTACACTTGTTCTCAGTGCTTAGGAGTTGCCACCAAAGGGAACAACCCATGTGGCTGCAAAGCTCTATCTGCAGCTAGAATTGTTAAATACTATTAATTTTCAGCAAGGTATTTTTCAGTGCTTATGGTTGACAAATATTAAAACTATATATACTTTCCTGAATCAATGAATATGAAAACTGAACCAAAGCTACTCTTTTTCATTTTTTTTCTTTTCTTTTCCTCTCTCTCTCCTCTCTCTTTCTCTCTTTATGTGTGTGTCAGTTATAGGACTTGAACTCACGGCCTGAGCACTATCCCTGAGCTCTTTTACTATCTCAAGGCTAGCATTCTACCACTTTGAGTCACAGCTCCACTTCTAGTTTTCTGGTGGTTCACTGGAGATACGTTTCATGGATTTTCCTGCCCAGGCTGGCTTTGAACTCTGATCCTCAGATCTCAGCCTCCTGAGTAGCTCGAATTACAGGGGTGAGCCACCAGTACCCGGCCATGTAAGCTGTTTTAAAAAGGCTTTCATGTACCTTATTTTAGGTGCCTCTTTTCCCTGGCTGAATTAGGAATGACGAGAAAATTACCTTCATTTTTTTCAGGTGGAAATCAGGAGACTAAATTACCTGTACAAAGACTAGGCCCAACTGGCCTTTGGATAGTCCAGACTCAAGAATTCAGATTTCAAATTCCTTATGTTTTCTCCACGGCATTTCACTCACTCTTACAAACACACACACACACACACACAGGCACACACACGCGCTCTTATTGCACACCAGCTGTTTCAGGCACTGCTTCAGGTGCAGAATCTATGGGTATTAAAGTTGATCCTCTTTGTTTGCCTGTATTGATTGACTGTTTTCAGTTTAAAAGTACGCAAAGGACACCTGCTCCCGCCGCCGTCTCCCGAGGCACCCGTGCTTCTCGGGGAGCTCCGGGCCTGCGGAGGGGCCGAGGCGACTTGGAGGACGTGTCCCGCGGGGCGGCCGGGCCCGGACAGGGGGGCGCTGGGCAGAGCCCAACCTGGTTGGTCCCTACACCTCTGCGGACAGCACAAGTCTAACCTCAGGAACCCGGTGGGCGGGGCGGTGTGGCGCGCGCTGGGCGGAGCCGAGGGGAACTGGGCGGGGCCGAGGAGCTGGGCGGGACGGTAGGGTGCGCGCTGGGTGGGGCCGAAGGACTGGGCGGGGCTGTGTGGTGCGCGCTGGGCGGGGTAGAGGGATCGGGCGGGGCTGGAATGGGCGGGGCCGAGGGACTGGGCGGGGCGGAGTGGTGCGCACTGGGCGGGGAGAGGGACTGGGCGGGGCGTTGTGGTGCGCGCTGGGCGGGGCAGAGGGACGGGGCGGGGCAGTGTGGAGCGCG
>NW_012267243.1:11252693-11263266 GCF_000151885.1 Dipodomys ordii | reverse complement strand
CCCCGGCGGACCCCGCGGCCTCCGTGCACCGTCTCCTCCGGGACCCGGCTCGACCCCATTTCCACGGCACCTTCCTCAGACCGTGTCGGTCCGAGAGGGCCCGTGGCAGCTCCGCCCGCCTCGGTGACCGTGGCTCGCGTGGCAGCTCCGCCCCGCCGGCCGCGGCTTAAGCCCGCGATTGTCTGATGGAGTTCATTCGGGATGGGTGACCGGCCGGCACGGCCCCCGGCCCCGGCCCCGGCCCCCGGCTCCCGGCCCCAGCCCCCGGCCCCAGCCCCCGGCCATGGCAGCCTGAGCGCTGTGAACTCCCACCGGAGCTTTATTCTGTGTTTCTCAGGAGTAGCCATCCACTTGTTTAAAAGTGAAAAGAGCAAGGCACCAGCCGGCTGGAAGAGCAGATCTCACCCGAGACAGGACTCAGGGTCTCCAACCATCCCCATCACTGTGTTTTCAGGCTTGATACCTTAGTATTACTTCTCGCTCCCTAAAAGCCTCGCCAACTGTGATGCCTCAGGATTGGTACGGATGGCCCCGCTCTCCCGCAGCCAGCTTACCTATGCACCTGCCCAGGGACAGCTAAGCTGATGGAGTCGAGTGACTGACAGTCCACATCTGTGTTTCAGAAATACATACGTTGACCACAGTGTGTAGACTAGGCCACTGGGTTGACACAACAGATGTAGGGTAGTTTTCTACTTACCTAGGGAAATTATGTTCCTCAGGGTTCTCTTGACTATGTCTGTAGACATCTTTGGTTGGTACACGCAGGGGGTACTGTAGTAGAGACTGTAGATACCGCTGAAAACCCCCTTAGCACATCACCCCCGTAAGAGTTATCTGGCCCCAAGTGCCAATAATGTCAAGTTCTACAGAAACACCAACCTAGGCTGAGATGGTGAAGAGCAGACAGACGTAGATGTGTGGCTGGTGGAGGGAGGGAGGGGTAGTGCATGGCTGGCATAATTGCATAGACAGACAGCGGAGCTTGACTGTGTTTAAGAAGATCTTAACACTACTACCTCCTAGAATGGCCTCTGTCTTTGAACAGGTCAACCACTGTGACTCCTACCAAGTAGCATGAATTTCAAAGGCATTATGCTAGTTGAATAAAAGCCAGTCTTAAAAGGTTACTTTCTGTTTGGTTCCAGAATGTCCCATTGTAGAGTGAGAAAATGAGAACAAGATTGGTGATTGGTTGCTCAGGCCTATGTTTGGTGGGGACATGACAAATAAGCAGCAGGAAGGAGTTTCTTGGAGGGATGGAATACTTCTATATAGTGATGGTGATATTCAGTCTGTGCGTATGATTAAGCATGGTAGAACTATACACATATGTGCATGTGCACATAGACATGTACATGTAAAAACAGGTAAAATTCAAGTAATATTGTACTTTTTGCCAGCCTTGTACATTTGATCATTCTGAGATAGTTTTATGACTATAGCAAACTTCTCTAACTTTGCTATTTTTGTATCTTTTTGTGAATTTAAAATTTCAGAAAATTTAGAACAAAACCAAACATAAACATGCTTCCTCTATCTTGAAGGTCTTACAGTCACTGTTTTTAAGCAACCCATCTCCTAACCTGGCTGATTAGGCCTACTGGCTAGCTCCTGCCTCCATCCCCATGGGAACTCTTTTCTGTCTTGCTCCTTACGTTTTCTTGTTCCCTCTTCTTTACATGGCATTTATACCTTCTCTCTGTTCTTTTTTTTCTTCTTCTTTTTTTCCCTGGTAGCTGCCTTCTTTATCTTCTCCCTTTGCCCTCAGTTTGGTTTGTCCTTTAGATCTCAATGTATCTGTGATTTGGTGAACCTTTTCCTGACCAAGTCAGAATCATATTCCTGTCACACAGCTAAGTTCTTACCCTCAGCGCTCATAATTGCATTACATCTGTGTCATTGTATATTGGTGGTTTTCTGTACTAGAGTCCAAGTATACTATTTGCTTCTGTTAACCATTGCATTTCTAGAGGTTGTAAGTGGTTCACCTTCACGGAATAGTTTGTCATATTTAGAGCTAGGTTTTAAGATTTCTAATTTTTAAGGAAGTTTCCCCATGTTTTTCAGTCCATTATCACATATTAGGACCCTACTATAGCATGTGTACTACAGCTAACTTTTCTAAAATCTGAGGCATATTAGTTAGCAGTTACTACATGAGCTTCAACTGAGGAAACTAGAAACTGATGCACGCATCAAGTGAAGCACATTTTGATTTTTTTAAATGTCAACAGGCATAGTGCACATAAATGCTTTATGAGGAAAGAAGGAGTTTCAAAGTTACATTAAATGTTTTTATTTTAAATGTAATAGTAGCTAAAATGAAATAGTGACTGAATCCCACAGCCATTCATGTGATCAAAATCAATTCGGCAGTTTACCATTTGAACTATATTGGTTAATGAATTGTGCAGCTAACATAAAGTAATTTCCTAATTGTGAAATATGTCTATGGAAGGTCGCAGATAGTTTGTATATTGAATATTTTCATAAGACGGATCAGGAATTTTGATAGGTCCTTTATCTGGAAATACATTGCGTTATAGATAGTACAAGTAGGCACCTATCATTTGATTACTCCTAATTGTTCTCAAAGCAAGCTGTTTTAAGTGTTATAAATACGTTATTGGTTCCTTTGTGAAATTCATTCTTTTTTAACATATTTTTTGCAGTGTACTGTGACTGGAGAAAGATGATGGAAGAGAGTGGGATAGAGACTACGCCCCCCGGGACACCGCCCCCGCCCCCTGTCGGCCTGGCCGCAGTGTCCTCTACGTCCATTCCTCTAGGTACCCGTGGCATCGAACACCTACTGCTGCACTGGAGGATGGCAGAGACACTGCTATCTTTTCTGAGACAGTGTTGTAAAGGAATATGTATTTAACAGCTTTCCTTGTCTTTGTCAGGTGGAGAGAAATAGACTTGTTAGATTTAAAGAGTATGAAAAATAGTCTTGCTTATTAAAAGTTTTGCTTTAAGTAGAATTTTGTGCTGTATATTCATGCTGAGTATAGTCATCTCTCTCATGATGACAAAATCTCCTTAAAAGTTTGTGACTGGCTGTCTTGGTGAGACTCTACTGCATAGGGTTTTTCTGCTCAAAGTAGGGATGAAAAAGGCTTTTCTTAAAGCACATCAGAACAAATGAACTGAAAAAGAGGACTTCTTACGAAAGTGCTGTAGTGATTTGATGTATTCCTGCTTCTTTCACTTGGGAGAATTGCAGTTGTTTATAATCAGGTGTATGTGATGTATATCTTAAATTATGCACTTAAAAACAATTCTTGGGATATGGTCTTTTAAAATTATGCAAGCAAAAAGTTTTTAAACCAAATTTTAAAAACCTTTTCCAACTTTGTGTTTTGTCCTCTCTCCTTTTTTTTTCCAGCTGCAGCCAGTTCTTTCCCATCTCCAAGTGTGTCCTCTCTGGAGCCCTCACCTCCGCAGGCACACTCCACTCCTCAGCCGTCCCTGCCTCCTCTGCGGCCGTCAGCGCCACTGCCCTTTGTGCCCGCGGCACCAGCTGCGCCTGTCCCAGCCCATGTTCCCTCTGTGCCCCCTTCTGCTCCTCCACCAGCTGCTGCTGCCTTCAGTGCCCCTCCCTCAGCTTACTTCCCGCCTTCCACCTCCGCTCCGGGCCCTGCGTCATCTGCACCCTCTTCTGGTCCTCCGACATCAGGGTTTTCTGTAGGCACGACCTATGACATCACAAGGGGACATGCAGGAAGAGCTCCCCAGACGCCTCTCATGCCGTCCTTTTCTGCACCTCAAGTAACGGGTAATTCTCATCTGCTACGCTCTGAAATACGTGACTATATATGTAATGGTTTATTGTTGTTTTACAGTTTTACTGGGCTTTATGTCAGGTATCATACAATTCCACGGTTTAACTTGTACAATTCAGTAGTTTTGGTGTATTTACACAGGCATGCAGCCTATGGCAAAGGCCACAAGTGTGTAACTTTTCATCACAGTGAAAGTGTATGTTTGTGTGATATCCCATATATAAATGCATGTTGTCCTTTATTAGAACTCGAGTAAAAGCCTATGGAAAGGGAAAAAAAATTCTCTTGTAAATTCTCTTGGGTGGTTCTTTGAGTTCAGCATTTAATACTGAAATGCTTAGGTATGTTGTTAAAGCAGTTGTGAGTATGCTTCTCGCGTGGTGTGTCATTTGTAGACAGTTTGTAGAGTGACTGACACATGCCTTTGATTAGGTATGCTCCCGGCTCCTATTACTCAGCAAGCCAGCATGGCTTCTCTGGCACAGGGAAGCACCTCAGCCATCACTTTCCCAGAGGAGCAGGACGATCCTAGAGTTCATAGAGTCCCGGATGAAGCATCTGGTGGTGGAATCTGGGGTTTCATCAAGGTAAGGGATATTAACTTTTAACTTGTATTTGGTTTTCCAGCTGATCGGATCTGTATTCATTAGAGGCAAGTTTAAAAGCATAGAAGGCATAGGAAATACATAAAAGTCTTCAGACCTCAGCCTTCTGATTAGCTAGGGTTACAGGCGTGAGTCACCAGAGAGATACGTTCTTAACAAACAGCAGGAAAAGTTTTTATTTACAATCTTAAAAATGCAATAAATGTGTCTTTGTAAAGTTTAAGCTAATTAGTGTACTCAAAAAATAAGCTGTTTTCAGTATTGCTTTTGATATATTCCAGTTCCTTTATCATTTTACTTTTTTTTTTGAGGCCTGAACTCTGGGCCTGAACGCTTTCCCTCAGCTCTTCACCTCAACGCTAGCACTCTACCATTTGAGCCACAGCACTACTTCCAGCTTTTTTCTTTTTTGCTTATGTGGTGCTGAGGAATCGAACCCAGGGCCTCATGCATGCAAGGCAAGTGCTCTACCACTGAGCCACCTTCCTAGCCCTCTCGTTTTACTTTAACACTTAACAGTTTGATGTAGCTGATCTACTTCACTATACTATATAAGATAGATACCAAATTTATTTTCCAACTAATGGATTATTTCCATGTCATACCTTCAGATTTACTTTTCTCTTAATGACTAAATTGTATGTTAGCACCAGTGTCAGTGTCTGTCTTTGCAATGGGAACGTACTCACTTGTAACTCTAGGCTCATTTATGACCCTAGTGTGTGTGGAAAATCTGTTCTGTACTGAAGTGGGCATGAAATCATTCAGTAATAAGACAGAAATGGTGATTCATGTGTGCATTCATGAAGGTATCTTAGTAACTGGTTCCTTAAGCTTAATGAGTGCTCTGCTGGGTTTTCCCACTTTCCTCAGTGGTCACCCTCCCTGTAGTCTGCCTCAGGGTTATTTAGTTTTACTACGTTTGGAACACATTTAAAATGGTTAAGTGATTAGCTGATTTATTTACATCATACGAGCTTAACTTTCAGGCATAGGGTATTTTTGTAAACTTGCCTTTCATGTCTTTGTGCTTCTACAAGTTGTTAATATATGAAGCCTGCCTGCACCTTTTTCTTTGTTCGTAAGAGCATGTGTCAGTTAGCAGTTGTTATAGCTAGGCCAACTCTGCAGGCTTGTAATTGTAACTTTAGAGATTTTTTTTTAGAATAAGGCTGGTCAGCAGTCTTAAATCTGATTTGTATGCCCTCATGTTGTCTTGAACCACTGTAGTTCCTGTAGATTGGAAAAAGAGAAGCTGTCCTTGAATGCTGTAGAAAGAGGCCCTGCTCTCCCACACCCTCGTACTTTGGGAGAAGTGTAGTTCAAGAAGCGACCCTTAGGTGTGGTTCCTGTGGCTCAGGGTGCAGTTCTAAGAATGATTTAGTTGAGAAGGAAGAGTGTGGGAATGAATGAAACAAGAGATAACTTTAGTGGAACATACTGAAGAAATGGAGTCAATTTCTGGAGGCTAAAGATGACACATGTTTACTATTTCTGTCTTTTGAGGAACAAAATAAAAGACTTATAGGCATCTGCTGACAGTGTTTTTTTGAAACCCCAAGGAATGTTTTATCTAGTTTTTTTGATAAGTACATAGATAGGAAATACATAAATACATTTGCAAATGAAATATATATATTGGAGCTAGGAAGGTGACTAGTGGTAGAGCGCTTGCCTTGAATGTCTGAGGCCATGGGTTCAATTCCTCAGCACCACGTATGCAAAAAGAACAAAGCCGGCAGTGGTGCTGTGGCTCAAGTGGTAGAGTGCTAGCCTTGAGCTGAAGAGCTGAGGCACAGTGCCCAGGCCCAGAGTTCAGGCCCCACGACAAGACCCCCCCCAAAAAAAGAAATACATATAGTATACATGTATATAAATACATTTGCAAATGAAATACATACCTACATACAATGTGTGTGTGTACATATACACACATAATACACAGAGTATGATATTTTGCAGGCCAGTGCTCCTTAAAGTGTATTTATTGTGGGCTACTGTTGCTCTGTACTATGTGGCATGAAAGGCAGAGAAGTTAGAGCATTCATGGCAATTTGACATTGATCTTTGATGCTGATCTGATTTTATTTTTCTTACATTTTAGTTAATTAATTTTTTTGAGGAATTGAATTTTGGAGTCTTTATTGGAGCGCCAGTTGTCTGCATTTTCATTTTAAAGATACTGGTCTAGGATGCATTCAAAATTTTAAAAAATGATCATAGTGCTCTTTGGTTGAGTATGCATTTGTATATTTTCTTGTTCTTTGCAGGGTGTGGCTGGGAATCCTATGGTGAAATCTGTGCTTGATAAGACGAAGCATTCAGTTGAAAGCATGATTACAACGCTGGACCCTGGCATGGCCCCATATATCAGTATGTACCTAAGTTAGAGCAGTGTCTGTCAGCACCAGTGCTCATTGTGATCCCAGGTCATTTCTACTACTCATATAGCCATTCCTCTTCATGTTTTGCACTAAAGAAGACTGTCAGGCTCAGTTTTTGGTATTAACTTAAATTTGTCTTAGTTTCTATCTTATTTACCATTAAATACGTTTTAAAAACTTTACCGAATGAACTTGAGAGGAGCGCTATTACTGATTTTAATTGTAAACATGTTACTGCTACTTTATATGACTTTCACTTTATTTTCTGGTGACATTGAAGCAATGCTTTTGTTTATACTATCCCAAGATAACTCATTCTGTATAAGAAAATAATTCTAAAGCTGAGTTCTAAAACACCGCTAGTGTCAAGTGTTTATGAAAAGCATTACTCAACCTCTCACAAAATGCTAGGATAAAAACTTTGAAAATAATGGAATATTTTGTTAAATTATCCTGTTTATAAATGATAGTACACAGGTTTTAAAAGCAATGGAAAAGTTTAAAGTATTTGAAGTGATGAATGAGTAAAATATACACTATTAAGCTTGTCCATTTTTTAATGTGCTTACACTTTTCAGATATTAGGGCAGAAGTATATGTATGGTTGACAGATATCTACTTGTACTATAGGCTCTTTTATATTGTAAACTTAAAAACATTCTTACTGTCTTTAAGTAGTTGTACAGAGGAGTGCCGTTTAACAAAGCAGTTATGAATGCAGTGCATCTTGATCCCCTCACCTCGAACCTTCTCACCCTCCCTTTCTCCCACCTTTCCCTTTTCATTTTGTGATAAAGTCAACGGATTCTTGACTGCATTTTCTCCCCCTTCTTCCCCTCCCCACCCTCTTGCAGGTAGCCATGTCCTGGTGCTTATTTTGTTGGCTTTGACTTAGTCTTTCTAAAAAGTTGTACTGTTTGAGCTCTCCATAAAGTCTGTTATATCAGTTATTTGTAGCTGCTATGCATGTTCTTTTTAAATGGTGAAAATGTATAAGATGGAAGACCCACTTGCTTAAACTACTTCCTAGAGAAAAAGTGAATCTTTTTCAAGATTTCATGGTAGGTTTTGTTTAGTATATTATTTTTGTACTACTCTTAACAAGGGATGTGTTATCAATAAGAATTTTTATTTTAATCTCAAATGTGTAACTGTGGTTCACAAGCCAGATGTTTAATTTCTATGATTGCTTTATAGCTAGAGGGCTGGAAACTGGTGCCCACATGGTGTTAGAAAGTTGTATATGGTAGATGTGTCATAAGGCCTGGGCACTGTCCCCGAGCTCTGTTGCTCAATGCTAGCTTTCTACCACTTTGTGCTACAGTGATGTTTAGTGGAGAAAAGAGTCTCATGGACTTTCCTGCCTGGGCTGGCTTTGAACCATGATCCTCAGATCTCAGCCTCCTGATTAGCTACGATTACAGGCATGAGCCACCAACACTCTGTTAGATGTGTTCTTATTAACCAACAGCAGGAAAACTTTATTTACAATCTTAAAAATGGAATAAATGTGTCCATGCAAAGTATAAGCTTAATTAGAAGCTAATTAGTTTAGTGAAAAGATAAGCTGTTTTCATTATTGGTTTTGCCATTGTTTCCCATAATTAAATCTATGGAACACTTTTAGGCGCCATTTTTAGATACTGAAAAAATGTTTCATGAATGGATTAAGTATGGACAGAATTGAGTTAGGGTTACTAATTTTAATTATTTGATTTTCAAATACTGATATGTTAATGTACACTGTGAGTTTCCAAGAAATATAAATATGGTAGTTCACCACAAAATTCTTCTCTCAGAACCACCAATTGTGAACATTTTATAGAATGCTGAAAAATATGTTCTAGTTAATACTCAGAACTCTTATAAGGTATGTTCCATTTTCTGCTGCAGGTAAAACTTCTTCAGATAACATGTTACAAATTCAGCAGTTGTAAAACTCAGGAAAAGGGGGAAGGTTGGAGCGTTTGGGCGTAGATTGAAAAGGTGGTCTTGTTAGGTCAACTGCTGACAGATCTTGGTTTGAATCCTGATGTTAATGCAGAAAAGCCGATACATTGAGCAGACTTGTTCAGCCTGTTTCTCTAACCCCAGAAAGATAATGCATAATATCTTACCTGGTTTTATGAGTTTGGTAATGTTTATGTAAATGAAATGTTGTTATTGTAATTGTGAGAATTTTACTATTTCAATTTGGAATTGAAACTTCTTTTGGCCTTTATAGAGTCTGGGGGTGAGCTGGACATTGTAGTGACATCAAATAAAGAAGTCAAAGTGGCTGCTGTGCGTGATGCTTTCCAGGAGGTCTTCGGCTTAGCTGTGGTAGTCGGGGAAGCTGGACAGTCCAACATAGCTCCACAGCCGGTGGGCTATGCAGCTGGGCTGAAAGTAAGTAACAGAACTCTGTCAGACTATGGAACCTGGCACCTAAACTTTTCATAATGGTCGAATGACCCTGTGGTCTCTCTGGGGCTAATGTGTTTTTATACAATGAAAATAATGATCAGCATTGCTTTTCGTTACCTCCGTAGTATTACAAAGTTGCAGTGGATTTTTAGTTTAAAGGAAACTAAAGACTAGGTTGTTGCTTGTAATTCCAGTTACCTGGGAGGATTGTAGTTCAGCATCAGCCTGGACAGAAAGTTAGTAAGATCCCTATCTCTGTCAGTCAGTTGGGCATGATGATTCATACCTGTAATCTGCTATGGTATCATAGAATGTGCCCACTCCAGCCCTGGGCAAAACTGCAAGACCTTATGTCAAAAAATAACTAAAGCAAAGGAGAAAAAGGATGGGCCTAAGTTCAATCCAAAAGAAATTTTTAGTGTTGATTTTGATTATTGAGGGAGAGAACCCGAGAAAAGCAAGAGTAAGTCTAACAAAGATCTTAACCCAGTTTTAACATTCAAATCAACTACTGAAATTAGGAACATCCTTTGAATCTCAGAAGATTTTTAAAAAATTATTATTGTTAATAATACTGAAAATGTTACTGTTTCAGGAACTCTGGCTAGCACTCTTCCACTTGAGCCACAGCTCCACTTTTTTTGTAGTTAATTTGAGATAAGAGTCTGTGGACTTCCCTTCCTGGTCTGGCTTATGTGCAGTCTTAATTTCTCATCTGAGCCAAGTCATTTAGTATAAGCTCTTGAATGGGCTCTAATGGCCTTCTTCCTCATAGTTCATTTAGAGATGATTATTTCAGTAGCCATGCAGCTAGGTCTTGATGCCTGGTAAAGCAAATCCTATTCTTAAAACACTCCTAGGAACTAACATTAGACAGCAATTTTAGATACTTTATATATTAAAGTATCTTTATAACGGTAAAGGAGCCCTCACTTAAAGTGATAGAGTTAAAAAAAAAGATGATATCTAACCTTTTTATTTTCTGGATTTTATAAGCACAAAATGAAAAATTTGAACTTGTTGCCTCACTCAGCTCTATGATATGAGTATAAAGTCCTCTGCTGTAGTATAGTAAAAGAAAATAAAGGTCTTATTTCCTGGAAGTATAGAGTCTAGGAATGTTGTCTCTTCTATATACATGTGTATACAAATATATACATGTGTGTGAATTAGATAAAAAGATTATGTGATTGCCTATATAAAAAATCAAGAGAAGGCCGGGCGCTGGTGGCTCACGCCTGTAATCCTAGCTACTCAGGAGGCTGAGATCTGAGGATCGCAGTTCAAAGCCAACCCCGGGCAGGAGAGACCGTGAGACTCCTATCTCCAATAAACCACCAGAAAACCGGAAGTGGCGCTGTGGCTCAAGTGGTAGAGCGCTCGCCTTGAG
>NW_012267243.1:11239317-11250618 GCF_000151885.1 Dipodomys ordii | reverse complement strand
TATTTCTTCATTTGAGAAGTCCCTCTTTAGTTCCCTTGCCCATTTAGTAATTGGTTTGTTAGGTTTGGGAGGGATTAGTTTCTTGAGTTCCCTGTATATAAAAAAAAATTTTTTTTGGTCATGGGGCTTGAATCAGGGCCTGGACTCTGTCCCAGAGCTGCTTTTTGCTCAAGGCTAGCACTCTACCACTTGAGCCACAGCTCTACCTCCAGCTCTTTTGGTAGCTAATTGGATATCAGAGTCTCACAGACTTGCTTGCCTGCTCTGGCTGGCTTTGAACCCCAGTCCTCAGATCTCAGTCTACTGAGTAGCTGGGATTACAGATGTGAGCCACTGGAGCCCAGCTATAATTTTTTATTGATAAACAAACTTGAAAGAAAATTTCAGGGGTGATAACCCAGTGTGGATGGAGGTAATTCCCAAGAAATTCATGAACAGTTACAGATTGAACTGGATTTTGTAGACAAAGTCAGACATGAGAAGATGTAGAAATGAGGAAAACTTGTTCAATGTTTCCATTGAAAACTGCCATTTTTATATGTGGCAGAGTTCTTGTGCTACTCTGTATTTTACTGGTTTTTAAGTAAATAAGAGTCTTGTAACCCATTTTATGTTTTCTTTAATAGTAAAAGCATCGAACATTTTCCTGTTCCATATGCTCTCATTATTTATATTCATGAGTTTAGGGCTAATTCTGGTCTCTAAAATACAGAGTTGCTACTGTTGTCTTACGTAAATTTAAAATTGTCTTACTGCTACTAATTTATTAATGGTTTAAAATAGAAATTTTCTTTTTATTTCATGAGACTGTTTTTGAAACCTGAGAATCCTGGTGAACAATTCAGAACAATTTGAAGGACTAATTATGAGGATAACTTGTGAATACTTTCAATAAGCTTATTTTAAAATGTCCTAGGAACATTGCTAGATATCTGCATGTTAGTAATAGGTTTAGTCATAGAAATTTCCATAGTTGATCAAGTGAGGAGAAATTTCCTATGACATTTGATGACATTTGCTAAAAAATCATAGCTGGACTCCAGTGGCTCATGTCTGTAATCTTAGCTCCTCAAGAGGAGCTAGGATTGTGGAATCCTAGCTAGGATTGTGGTTCAAAGCCACCCTGGGCAGGCCAGTCTGTGAGACTCACCTCCACTTAACTACCAAAAGAGCTGTGGTGGTAGCACTGTTGTTCAAGTGGTAGAGTGCTACCTTGAGCAAAAACAGCTGTGGGACAGAGCCCAGGAGAAGGGGTGGAGAAGAGAATGCAATCAAAAATTTAGTGTATGTCCTATAAAAGTAAGAAAAATAAGGGAAAAGAGGGATAGAAGAGAATGTTGAAAGGGGCGACATTGATCAAGATGCATTGTATTTACAAGCTTTTATTCAATGGCAACTCCTTTGTCCAACTACTTAAAGATAACTAAAAAAAAATTACTCATGAATAAGCTTTTCATGTTCTCCTGTACATCAGTTTGTTGAGTATTTGAATACCCTGATTTTATCATTCTCCCCTCTTAGCAACAAGGATACTTCCTGATAAGTAGCATGAAATTAGTTGTTCTGTTATTAGTCCTTATTAGTTTTTTCATCTTGGAATTAACACAATAACATAATATTTTTATAAATTGTCCTCCTGAAAATTAATTAGTAAAGCATTTCCTTCTTGAAATTTGCTTGTTTTATCTGATTTTCCTTCTCAGTTATTCACTGTAACTTTCATTTAACATGAAGCAACCTGAAACTCATGTATTATGTTGCAGGTGGTTTGACATTGGGTGTTTGGTGGTTGAAGACCCTGTGCATGGTATTCGTCTGGAAACTTTTACTCAAGCCACACCAGTGCCTTTGGAGTTTGTGCAGCAGGTTAGTCTCCTCCTTTGCACCTGCATTATGTTCCAGGGAAGCCTGCAGTATTCTCAGTAAAAGTTGTGTTAGGATTTTTGTTAAGAATATATTCCCGATTTTGTGTGGCCCTTTTCTCATTTGGCCTTTTCTTTGCTTCCTTGAATGTTTCAGTTCTTCTTTGTTTTTGTTTTCCAGATTTCTTTGGGCAAATAATATACTACATGGGTAATTGTTACTTTCTTCGTTTTTTTTTTAGTTGTTGTTGTTAGGATTATATTCCCCCCTCGAGGTCAGAAGATTTGCCTTTTCTGCCTGTTTTCAGTACACTTTTCATATACTTTCCCCTTCATCTCCTGTCTTTATTTCCATTGGAACCCTCTCTTACTTCCCTTTTTGTGTCATCTGATCATCCTTTTTAGTTGTTCATCTTCAGAACAAGCCATTATTTGAAATTTGAACAATAGGTACACATCTTTAGATTTGTTGACTTAAAGAGAAAGCTAGTGTACAGTTCCAAAAATGTAATTAAAAACAATGATTCTTATCCCTCTATTTTTATATAAAATTTTCTTTAGTTCTCTAGTAAAATATATCTACATAATTTGGACTATTATTTTATATATATATATATATATATATATATACTTGTACTGTATATATGTATACATATATATATATATATATACACACATATATAAACTTGCTGAAATCTTTGTAGTAACATTATTTGTGACTTATGGATTTAAATAATCTGACAAAGCACTTGTGTTTTGTCGTCCCTATAGTTACATATAAATTGGCATATGTGTTCATAAAATTGCTGAAAGCATCCAAGTGGCCCTTTTAAGGTTTGCAGTCTAGAAAATGTATTACAATTAATGCTTATATTTTGAACTTTACTGAAACTTATATTGTAATTTCCTCTTAGAAGTTCAAAAAATCTTTATAGATGTTAACATTAGATTCACTCAATGAGAAAATGATTAAAAGATTGTAATTAAATACTATTCATATGGTTCATTTTATCTGTTTCTTGTAAAACAGATAAAATGGTAGATTTTTCTGGGAAAATATGGATTTTTATCATTGATTCAAATATTAAGATGAATCAGTCAAAATACTGTAAATTTTCTATGATGTTAGCTAATTACCCAGGAAACATTACAGTGAAGAACTCCCATCTAGTCAAAAAAAAAAGAAAACCATTGTGTTCTAATCGTGCATAAGTGCGATCTACAAGGCATTCAGTGGAAACTTGGTTCTCATGGTGTATAAGGTACCAAAAATAGAGGTAGACAGTTTTTCAATTAATTCCATGAGGTTGTGTCTCTTCACACTAGAACTATTTCAGTCTATATTAGGAACTAAGTGTAAAAATCATGGGTGAAATTAATAAAGTTCAGAAATACACTAGAAGAGCATTAATATCCTTACCAAGTAGATTTGGCTCAAGAAGCAGAGTGGATCACCAGTAGTAAACCAGATATGTGACTCAGCATATTGACATTAAAGAAATATAAAGAATTTCAGTAGAGTTGAGGGCATTTGCTAGAAATACTATGCAATAGTATAAAATAATCATAGCTAATTTGGTTTAGAAGTATATGCAAATCATAGCTAATTTGGTTTAGAAGTATACGCACATATGTATGGGCTAGGTAATCCAAGTGCCCCTTAGATAACTTGTGATATGAGGGTACTCCTGTCACTGCCATTGTTAATATTGCTGTAGATTAGGGGTCAGTGCACAGTGGCCCACAGCCAAATCGACTACCCTACTACCTGTTTTTGTAAGTAAGCTTAATTGGGATATAGCTGCCATTCTGCATACATTTATAATTAATAGTAGCAACTGTGCTGCAATAATGTAATTGATTAGTTGTAGTAAAGATCAACACCTAAACCTAACGTATTTACTCTTTAGCCTTTTTCCAAAAAGTTTACTCACCCCTGTGCTTGGTGTCTGACAATTGCAGAGGGATAATTTGTATTTGATTTTCAGAGCCATATATTGGTAAGAAACAGACATGATATTCAAGGAACCAAATGTGTTTTTATATATATTAATACCTAAGGGTATCTTGCAAAGTACATGTCAAGAACAGCACATTGAATACGATCCCAGTGATAGCAGGGAGATGTGTATGCTCTGAAATATCTACAAATGAGAAGGAAAATGCCCGGAAAGATGCACATTGAATCATTAATAGGATTACTTGAATAGTGTTACTCAAAGATTATCATTTGGTTTCTTTTTTTGTTGGTGGTGGTTGTAGAGCCTGGGCCCTGTCCCTGATCTCTTTTGCTCAAGGCTAGGGCTCTATTATTTTTACCACAGCTAATTTTTGAGTGGTTAATTGGAGATAATAGAGTCTCACAAGGACTTAGCCTCATGAGTTAGCTAGGATTGCAGGTGTAAGCCACCGACGCCCAGGACTTGCTTTCTTTTTTTAAAATTTTTTTTTAATGTTTTTGTTTCGTTTTTTTTTCCCACATGTGGTTTCAAAGTTGAAAAGATAAAGAATTAAGTACATTGAAATACCCACCTTTTATTTTTATCTATTCATTTTTTCCCCATGTTTCTTTTATGTTTTATATCTCTACTGCTTTGCTGTTGGGATTTAATAATTTAATAGAATAGAAATTAGTCCTTTGAGAAATCAAATTATCATTAGAATGTATAGTAGTGAAAATCTAGAACACAATTTTGTGTGATTTTTTTCCTTATTAAATAAAGATGATTCCTCCTTTCTCAATAAAAACTCAGGTCCTCTGGATTTTTAAAGGTAATTTTTTGTTATCTGTAAGTAGTTGTACAGAGGAGTTGCATTTGCCAAAGCAGTTTATGCATACAATATATCCTGATCAGTGTCACCCCATTCTTGGCCTAGCATCATAACTGTTACCTGATAATTTGATTTAAAAAACAGCCTCTCAGGCTCCGCCCAAGTTTTGGAATCAGGTGGTTCATTTTAACAGGCCTTGCAAGGGCTTGGTGAGCATGTAGCAGAGCGAGAAGCATTTTCATTTCAGTCCAAAGACCTTAGATAGCTGTCTGGTTTTTCTTTGAAGTATAATGATAATTTTAGCACTAACCTATTAACAAACTTGAAATGACTCTAAATATGAAACTAGAATGAAGCTTTCTGACTTAGCTCTGAGTAGATGGCTGTTAAAGCCTTGAACATCTGTAAAGTTCTGTTCTCAGTCCTCAGGAGCGTACGCGCAGACGCCACCACCACCACCAACAGAATGACATTATGTTTTTATTTTTAGCAGAGTAGACATACAACATTACTTTGGCTCTTTTGAAGCAGCAGAGTGGTACTTCCCAGGGTTGTCACAATCTATGTTAAAAGTAACCAGAGTCAAGATTTTTGAGAGGTTAGGGCTGGCGAGGTGGCTCAGTGGTAGAGCGCTTGCCTTGCATGCCGGAGGCCCTGGGTTTGATTCCTTAGCACCACATAAGCAAAAAGAAAAAAAGCCGGAAATGGCACTGTGGCTCAAGCAGAAGAGCTGAGGGACAGCGCCTAGGCCCAGAGTTCAGGCCCCACGACTGGACCCAAAAAAAAAAAAAAGATTTTGAGAGGTTATTTATAACAGAGTTTGTGCTTATAAGTAAGTATTATAAGTAACATGGATTTATGTTTTCCATAGGCTCAAAGTCTCACTCCCCAGGACTATAATCTAAGGTGGTCAGGCCTTTTGGTGACAGTGGGCGAAGTCCTGGAGAAGAGTTTGGTAAATGTCAGCCGGACTGATTGGCACTTGGCGTTCACTGGCATGTCTCGCCGACAGATGATCTACAGTGCAGCCAAAGCCATCGCTGGCATGTACAAGCAGCGCCTACCACCCAGAACCGCCTGAGAGATGGCCTCATTGACGGCCAAGACTGCCCTTGCTTTCAGCTTCATGTAAAGAAGATATGTTATCTTCCTCAGCTAAACAGCTTCAGTGAATCTGGAAAGCTTTAGAGGTTTCCCGTAGGCTGCATTATTATTATTTTTTTCTGTAAAGGTTTGGTGTCATTCCTTCAGAGAAAAAAAGAGATCCTTTTTACAATCATAATTTTACATAGTTCTTCAAAAATATGCAGGTATATTTATGACACATTTTAATATACTGGATTTATTAAATGGAACTTGCTAAGTAAACATTTAATTTAATGATGCATACTAGATTATTTTGCTGAACAGTATGCTCAAGAATTGACCGTAAGACACCTACCTGTAGACATGTACATTTCTGTGTGCCTTTTACACAGTGAGCCAAAATGACAAAAATCAATCATTTCTCTCTGGTCATCATCATGTGCTTGTATTACCTAGAAAAGTATACCTGTTCCTTTTGTAAAAATAATTTTTCTAGTTTACAGATTTCTACTGCAAACATTGGAGTTAGACATTATTTTTCTCGTTGCCGTGTCACAAAGGATAAATAGTCCCGTGTATTTTAGATCAGAAGTATTCATGTTATTTTTGTATAACACTATTCAGTACTTCCAAGAATAAACTCCCAGCCGCTTCCACTCATGTTCTCCAAAGAGCAGAAGAGAAGAGGGTCACCTTGTTGAGGGGTTACCTTGTTGAGGGGTCACCTTGTTGCTGTGCCTCTTTAGTTAGGATTGCTTTTAAGTTTGACTCAAGATACCACTTTTCTACCTTTGTGCTGTTCTGTATTTTTTATGGATGTTTTTCAAAGAAACTTTTATATTGAATCTGGTTTATTTGATCTATTATGTTTGTACTGAATGATAGCTATTTCTTCCCTCAAATAATATATTTTACCACTTTTGGACTTAATTTGGACTCAAAATTAATTAAATGTTCTTTCTTATACAGTTGAGCTCTATGAAAATTCAAATGACTTTCTGAAAATAATTTCATATCTAAATATAATTTAATTTTTATTTACTCTCCTCTACAGTTATATAGAGGTAAACAAATTAGCACATTCTCTGGCAGTTTTATAAAAGCATTAAAGCTCTTATCCTGGGCTGTCTTGACGTGTAAGGTTTGCTTTGTATTAGTGTTTTTTCAAGTAATTATTTCATTTATGCTAGTTTTAACCAAGAATGAAAAGAATTAAATGCTTCCAAGCACTGTATCCCAATTGTTTGGTGGCATTCAGACTCCTGTCATTGGAAGTACTGGGAAAAAGCTGCGTCCAGTTGCTATGTTGTCCTTTGTCCTGGGATACTAGCGCTAGATGTTTTTATTCCTTCTTATGTGTTAAGAAAGCGGAATCCTCTTCTCCCATTCACCTCTGTCTTTTGCTTTTAAAAGCTATCAGGGCATTGGCCAGATGCAGAAATTCAGACTGAGATCAAGAAGAATGCCCACTTTTACAGGGAGATTTTATAGATTCTTTTTTGTTTGACCAAGTCTTCAGTATCTTACTTGACTTTTGTGCAGGTTTTTCTCACAGAGCCACAGTGAACATTATCTCTCACCGAGTGATGCTTTTCTTTAAATCCCCACAGAGCGGTGGCAGAGCCCTGCCATGGCTTGGTTGAAGTGGGTATTTTCCTGCCTGCAGTAACTGTCTAACCTCTGCTCTTTGGAGCAGCATATGTGGGAAAGTGAGATGCTTGATCTAATCTGGCCTGATTTCTTTTTTGGTCCAAGATTCTCTTTGAAAGACCTCAGAGCTTGACTGACTCCACACTTAGCTTTCCTAACCTTTCATTTGGTCATCCTGAGATTCCTCTATTATACCAGGAACAGGAAATACAATGTAGTCTTACACCAGGGTGACTTAGCCAGACAGTCTTGGTGATGGTATTTAAACATTGAGTATATCCAGTTACTGAGCATATCTTCAGTCCATGGTCTCCCTTACCAGCCCTCTGGAACTCCTCTGTCCTCTCTGCTCATTTCCATGTCATTCTCATACTGGTATCTCCCTCTCTCTTCCTCTCTCTCTCTCTCTCTCTCTTTCTCTCTCTCTCTCTCCCCCCCCCCATATGTTGTTTTGGCAGGGGGTATAGATGGATGGCTGTCATTTTGCTCTTGTTCTTTCTCAAGATATTTAGGGAAACTTGTCTTAAACCCAGTTACCATGTTCTAGTGGTTTTGCGAAATGAAGAGCTATAAATGATTGCATTTTACATTATGTAAATTTTATGCCCAATCACTGAATTTTAAGACTGTAAACATAATTAGTATGGGAAAAACTCTCAGGAAAAAATGGAAGAAAAGTGATAAAGCATCAGCTTCAGATGATCAGTTTTAAGAATCCTTATAGTCACTTTTTTGTTGTTGGTTGTTACAGGGCTGGGTTTTGAACCCAAGGTGTCATACATGCCAAGGACAATGCTATAGGACTAAGCCCTACCCTTGCCCCTTGTTAAGTTTCCGGCAGTTCTGAAGCTTCTCAGGCTTGAGAAGTTATGAAAAGCTGATGGTTTACTCTTGTGATTCTCTTGTCATCTTGCCTTCTCATTCTTTGTCAGTTGCTTGGTAGAAACAAAGATCGTATGATAGTGAGTAGAAGTATAAAAAGGTGCAGATGACCATGTTTAATGTGTATTATTCACTTATGCAAAGTATCAATACTCAGGGTCAACTGAACTACTTAACATGTTCAATTTACTCTGTTTCTTGGCTAGAAACAGTTCTAAATAGGACTTTGTGATTTGTGATGCCAAATTGATAACTTGCTGTGTTTTCAAAGTCGTTGGGTTGTATAAATTATTAAGAAATGGGGATATTTACTCCCAGGATATGGTATTCATTTAGTGATATTATGCAGAATGACATATTGAATAGTCAGTTTTGTAAGTATGTAAATATGTCATAAATAAACAATACTTTGGCTATTTCCTAATGCTTTATAGTGATTTTCAAATACTAACTTTATTAATAATGTATTACAAAGACCCATATTCCTTTTTTGTCGTAGTTGGTTTAGTGACTGCCAAGAGTTCTTGTAGAATAGAAATATAGCATACCATTTTCTATGGGAATTGTAACATTCAGATATACTAGCGGTGCTAACAGCAAAGTCAGAGAACTCAGGGTGTTAGGAGATACAGGGATGGGCAGGAAGCAGAGGCCTGTTCATGAGCCCTCTGTAGTGTTGCCTCTAATTTATACTCCTGACCTCCATAAATAGCCCTTTTTTCCCCTTAAGAAATCATTATTTTAGGGTATTTTTAGGTTCACAGTAAAATAGAGAAGGGTAAGAGATTATTTTTTCCCTTTGTTGCTTGTCCCCACAAATACACACCATTACCCATTATCAACCCCACCCAACAACATCGTTCCCTTGTTACAATTGACGAGCATCATTGGCACTCACAGTCACCCAGAGTCAGTAGTGTGAGATTCACCTTAGAGGTTGTGTAGTACATGGGTTTGTGTGCATGTCAAATGGCACATTCATCATTACAATATCATGGGGTATTTTCAATGCCCTGAAAATTTCTTCCCTGTTCAAGCCCACTCAAAGCCCAACTCTCTAGCAACTGGTAATCCTTTACTTTCCAGAGTGGCTTCTGCTTAGTGACTTTGCATAGCTGGATGGTTCATGTCTCATAGCACAAATGGATATATTGTGCGCATATAATACATTCCTATTTACCTCCTGATGGACATCATGGTTGATTCTACATTTTGGCAATTATGAATAAATAAAGCTGCCTTAAATCTCAGCATGTAGGACTTTGTGTGGACTGGTTTGAACTCTTCAGGCAAATAACAGGTGGATTACTAGATGTTAGACCTAAGAGTTATGGTTTGTTTCACTGAAAAAAATCTGCTAACCTATCTTCCAAAATGGCTATGTTCTTACAAAAGAAAAAGGTAATTTTTTAACTGCATTTATTATCCTGAGTGCTGTCCTTAGGCAGAAAAGCTCAAGGACAGTATCCAGACCAGGCCCCAAATTCAAACTTCAGGGTAGCACACACGCACAAAGAGGTAAAATAAAATTGGCAAGACAAACAAGAAGTTTCAAAATTTTACAGATGACAGTCCTCTAAATTCTTAAAGGAACTCATTTTGAGATTTAAAAGCAAGTTGTGCTTACAACTGTGATGCTAGCTACCCAGGCTGAGATTTAAGGACTGAGGTTAGAAAGCAGCCCATATGCAGAAAAGTACAAGAAACTCTAGTTAACCAGCAAAAAAGCCAGACTGGAGACATGGCCCAACCCATGAGCAAATAGAGTAAGTTAAAAGCCACCAGTGCTGAACTAGGCTTATACCTATAATCCTAGCTACTCAGGAAACAGATCTAAGGATCAAGGGTCAAAGCTAGCCTGGGCAGAAATGTCTGTGAGACTACAATAAACTACTCAGAAAAAGTCAGAAGTGCTGCTGTAGCTCAAGTGGTAGAGTGCTAGCCTTGAGCACAAAGAGGCTTAGGGACAGCGCCTAGGCCTTGAGTTCAAGCCCCAGAACCTGCAACAGCAAAAATTAAAATTCAGGGTACTGAGCTCAAGCCTTGGAGCAGGCATAAAAACAACAACAACAACAAAGGAAAGAGGAACTAACCTTTGTGAAGTATGTCCTTACGTTTGATACCTGGACACACTCAAACACTATTAAAACGAATAGCTTCCTCCCCAGATCTGAAATCAGCCCTCTACCTCCTCTCTCAGGTAACCACTCCTGAATTCTAATATTAGAGAGAATTGGCCACTCTGGAATTTTACATCAGTACATATTCTTTTGTCTCTGACTTAACATTGTATTTGTGTAAATCGTGTGTTCAGTATAGCAGGAGGTGTTACCTGCTTGTGTAATGTTAGATCGTCTGAATTGATTCATCTTCCATTGCTGGGTATTTGGGCTGTTTTTAGCATCTTTGGCTGTAATAAAATGGAACTATGGATATCTTGTACAATTCTTTTAATATACATATAGCCTTTTCTGTTGCAGCTATAGATAATTATTACCAGAATTTCTGAGCTGTAAGGTTTGTGTGTGTTCAATTTCAGTAGGTATTGTTAAAATGTCCTTGTGATTATACCTGAATTTGCCCTCCCAACCATCAGTATGCCCTACGTCTTTGTCAACTATTAGCATTGTTAAGTCTCTTTTAATCTTAATTTGGTTTTGATTTGCCTTATTTTTATGATAATAAAGTTGAGCAACTTTATGATAATAAGGTTGAGCAACTTTTTATGTATGTGCTATCCTCCTTTGTGAGGTATAAGTCTGTTATCCATGTGTCATTTGAGGTTATTACTGCTTTTACTGTAGTGAAATACACATCCTGCGGTTCTGAGTCTGTTGGACATCTCCTCGCACTGTGCTGTGTGCCCATAGATGTGTGAAAGGCAGTCTTCATGCTAGCCAGCTGCAGCATGATCTTAGACGAGTGGAAGAACTCCCTGGGCTTTAACCATAGGACTTGTCATTCTTTTTTTTTATTTAATTTTATTTTATTTGTGAACATACTGTACAGAGGGGTTACAATTACATGGGCAGGATAATGCGTACATTTC
>NW_012267243.1:11199689-11237387 GCF_000151885.1 Dipodomys ordii | reverse complement strand
AGAGGTCCTTCACTTCTTTGGTTAATTCCTAGGTATTTTATTTTTTGTGGGGCTATTACAAATGGAGTTGCTTTCCTAATTTCAGCCACGCTTTTCTCATTGTTGGCAAACAGAAAAGCCATTGATTTTAAGGATTGATTTTATACCCTGCTACTTTGCCAAAGTTTTGAATCAGCTTGAGTAATTTGGGAGTGGAATCCATGGGATTCTTTAAGTACAACATCATGTCATCTGCAAAGAGGGGGAGTTATACTTCTTACCCTATTTGGATCCCCTTTATGTTTGCATCTTGTCTTATTGCTGTAGCTAGGCATTCTAATACTAGATTGCAGAGCAGTGGAGAGAGTGGACATCCTTGTCTTGTTCCTGGGTTAAGAGGAAATGCAAGATAATGAGTACATTTCTTATCAAGCATTCTCGCCTTCTCCTTTGTTTCCCCTTTCCATCCCTTATTCCCCCCACCTCTGCACCTGATCCTACCCCCCCAACCAAAGTTGTAAAGTTCATTTTTCAACATGACTTGTACATCTCATTGTTGCAATAGGCCCACCTGTATCCCTATCTAAATTATTTGTCTTTTTCCTTCCCCTCCACAAATTATACCAACATCAAATTCAGTGAAAGCAGGGGTTATACTGTGGGGGAGGGACATACAAAGCAACAAAGAGATAATCTTATAAATATGTTAGAAACAATCACATGAAAAAAAAACATTTGAATACTTATCTTGGGGTTCATTTCCCTAACATCAACTTATCTGACCTTTTCTGCTTGACTCAGACATATACTAGTTATTGCAAATAAGGGAAACCATAGGACCTATGTTTCTTTGGGCCTGGCTTACTTCACTTAATATAATTTTTTCCAAGTCTCCATTTCCTAACAAATGGGGCAATGTCATTCTTTCTGATGGAGGCATAGAATTCCATTATGTATATATATATATCACATTTTCTTGATCCATTCATCTACTGAGGGGCATCTGGGTTGGTTCCAGATCTTAGCTATGGTAAATAATGCTGCAATAAACATAGTCGTGCTGGTAGCTTTAGTATGGTCTGGTTTGTGAACATTTGGGTAAATGCCCCAAAGTGGGATTGCTGGGTCATAGGGGAGCTCTATGTGGAGTCTTTTGAGGAACCTGGACACTGGTTTCCAAAGTGGTTGAACAAGTTTACATTCCCACCAACAAAGTAGTAAGGTTCCCTTCTGTCCACATCCCCTCCAGCATTTGTTGTTATTAGAGTTGTTGATTATAGCCATTCTAACTGGGGTGAGGTGGAATCTCAATGTTGTTTTGATTTGCATTTCTTTTATGGCTAGGGAGGTTGAGCATTTCTTTATGTGTTTATTGGCCATCCTTCTTTCCTCTTCAGAGAAGTTTCTCTTTAAGTCTTCAGACAAGGCTGCTTTTTTAAAAATATTTTATTTTTTTTATTGTGAAAATACTGTACAGAGGGGTTACAATGACATGGGTAAGATAATGAGTACATTTCTTATCAAGCATTGTAGCCTCCTCCTTTGTTTCCCCTTCCAAGGCTGCTTTTTAAGAATGCTATCTTGTAACCCCCAAGCTGCCTGCTGCTGATTTTTGTGTTTTGAATTACAAAGGAAGTACTTAGCCTCTGAGAAGGAAGTTAGGAAGAAAGCTCCTGAGGCTGGAGATTGTCCACCCTGTCACTAGAGGGCGCCAGAGGCACGTAAAATATCTGCAACTTTCTTCCCTAGTCCGACCTTTAGGAGCTCCATTTCTGGGATGGAGAGAGACAAGTGTGCCAAAGGTGACCTTGAAATACTTTCCGAATTCCTTCAGAAGGCTAGTAAGTTGGAGACTTAAAGATCCACTATTCTTCACAAGGCTACAAGAGTATGCATTCATTTTGCTACCATTTGTCTGGCTCTCTGCCTGTGCTGTTGATATGTAAATAAGTTATGAAATTTTCATATGGTTTTACTGAGGACACAGCAACAAATGCGAATGGTTGATATGAACAGACATCTCCCCTACCTGGCAAAACTATAAACTGTACTACTAAAAAGGCATGCCTAGAAAACCTGCACATGAAATTCTGTTGAATTGTAGAAAACAAAGCTTCTCAGACATCTAGCTTGTGTGCTGCCACTTGGGAATGCACAGAAAGAGAAAGCACTGCATCAGGAAGCTGTCAGTGGCCCCAGCCCCCCAGCTTCGCTCAGAAAACAGACCCCTCTGTCACCCCTCAGGTGAGTTTGCACACAAACAGCGAGTTGTCATGTCTTCTCCAATTCACAGTTCTTCTTTGGCGAAAGAAAAGGAGGAGGCTGTTCCGCACAGATCATTTAAGTGCCTAACCAGTCACACCCAATATCAAGTCAGATGTAATTGGCGCCTGATGAGGGGGTCACAAAATGGCTGCTGTGCAGACAAATGTGATCCGTGCTAGGCAGAAGCATTTGCAGGTGCTGTGGAACAAGATCTCCCGCTGTCCTGTGCCCCTGGCCTCCTTGACAGCCTGTATGTGTTTCGATGGGTGAGCATCATGATTCCAAGAGAACAAAATTAGCTCAAATAGAAGGCAAAAGAAAGACCCAGAAGTGTTACTGCCTAAGACGGAAAGCATGAATTCCATCTGGGCTTAGTTGTACATGCCTATAATCCCAGAACTCGGGAAGCTGAAGCAGTAGGATGTTGAATAGAAGGCCAATCTGTTCTACAGAGTGAGACTGCCACAGGAAGAATCTTTAGAATCTATGTGTGTTCCTCTGTCCTGGCGGAGCAGGGGCCGGGGTTGAGGGGCGGAACACCTGTGTGAGTCAGGGCTGAGCGCAGTGGAAGGTGGGTGGGGCCGTAAGATGCCATGTGGTGCAGCACAGCGATGAGGCTTTCCACCCGCAGTCGGTGAAGTAACTCTCATTGCTATTTAACTTACTGCTTTGTTTCTCCCATTGGTCTTATTTGTGCCTCTCATTTATTTTATTTAGTGCTGACACTCAGCCTTGAATTCCGAGGGTAAGCCACCTATACTGCGCCTCGCATTCGTATTTTAAGGAAGAAAATTGGGACCATGCTAGACTTCAAGATTTACCTCTAGTCAAGATGTGATTCTAAGTGGGATAGGAAATTACAGCCACTACCACCACATCACCACAGGTACCCTGTACACATCCCCAATGACAACACACGTCCCCCCAATGCGGCACTTCCTACAATGTTCTAGAGACTTCTGGAGATTAGAAACCCAAGGTTGGGAGCAGTTTAATCTCTTTCTTGGGTGTACCTTCTCTTCCTCCCTTCTCAGCCCTGCAACACTCCGTTCCCAGATTCTCTTTTCCTTCTAGAATACGGAAGAATAAAAAATCCTAGTAAACCAATTTACTTGTATACCCTGGACACTGTATTAAAAATCAGACCACCAGCCTGAGTCATCCCAGTGGATGTCTGCAAAAATGCTACCCTCTGCCGCTTCCCACACCAAGGGTCCGTTTAGCCACCCGTTTAAGAAAGGTAAAACACACCACTGTCCTCTGAGATTCCTAACAGATGCTACCGTATCACAAGGCCCTGCAGAAATACTGGAGGAAACTTTTGGATGAGAATAACCCTTCACAAACGCAAGTAGTTTCTAGCTTTGTGACTCTGCCTGTTTCATGCATGAAATGAGTGAACGTGTAAGCGCAGATAATGGATGAGAGTTAGCAGGTTCTGTGCACACCACTACAGTTCACGGGACTCTCCTCACTGCTTACAAGCAGGGTCGTGGGGTCCCGGGGTCCATTCGTTGACCCACAGAGCAGCCTTGCACCAACCCAGATGACCCCAAAGCCCAGTGCAAACTGAACAACCCAGCAAAGATACAGATTTCCAATCAGGTGGTTACACTCCAACTCCATTACTTGTGACTTGCAGAGATCACATAGACTTGTTGTGTCTTAGCTGCCATGTCATAAGTGGAGAATATACTAACTCCCTTCTCCTATTGGTTGATGTTGTTGTTGTTTTGATGGTTG
The DNA here is from genome assembly GCF_000151885.1 of Dipodomys ordii. NCBI lineage: Eukaryota > Metazoa > Chordata > Mammalia > Rodentia > Heteromyidae > Dipodomys > Dipodomys ordii. The sequence continues at coordinate 11,233,400 of NW_012267243.1, read as the reverse complement.
TGTGTGGTGGAAGTACTGGGTTTTAAAGCTTGGGTACTGTCCTTTAGTCTTTGTGCTCAAGGCTGGTACTCTACCACTTGAGCCACACATCCACTGGTGGCTTTTTGCTGCTTAATTGGAGATAAGAGACACAGGGACTTTTCTGCCCAGGCTGGTGTGGAACCAGAATCCTCAGATCTCAGCCTTTCAACTCGCTAGGATTACAGGAGTGCGCCACCACCAGTTCAGTTCCTCTTCTATGGAGCAAGAGCTCAGCAGCCCACAGCTGACAGGCAGGCAGAGGGGAGCGTCCTGGAGAACAGCAGGGCGCATGCCCGTCCCGCAGAGCCTGCTTCCCCACACATGCGGCTTAGGAGCTGGGTTGTTTTTTGTTTTTGTTTTTTTTTAGTAAAAAGCCTAACTTGCTTCATTTAAAAGTTTATGTGGCTGAAAGTATATTTGAAGGTTAATTTTCATAGTCTTTTGTGAAAGAAGATATGAAGAAGTGACAAAGGAAGGGACTGTCAGGCAGGGAAATATGGTGAGAAGAGGCTACACAATTTCTGGAGAACACAGCCTGCTCCTGCCCTGTGGAGCCCCAAGCTGTGGGGAGCATGGGGTTCCCCAGCAAGCAGCTCAGGCCACCCCCACGGCACGGGGCAGGTGAGAACAGGGCTGTCAAGACAGAAATGGGCCCGATAAGGGACATGGATGATTGATTCCTCAAGGTTCCACAGAATCCCATCAACAAAGCCAGCTGGTTTCCATTGGCGTGATTGTCTCCTTCCATAGATCGTTAGCCTGAAGGAACCCAGCATTCCTCCAGAGAAGTATGGGGCAATGACACGTCTCTTCTTTTCTGGACAAGCTTCCCTTCCTATGCCTCCATCCTGCCTGGGAGCCTGGAGGAGCCAGAGGACAGGACTGGGCGGAGGGAAGATGAGGCAGCCAAGTTCAGGAGGGTCAGCAGTGGACGCGGGGGAGGAGGGAGGAAGAGGCTCTCCACAGGCCACCCCAAAACCTCCTCCATACATTCCTAATTAAAACACGTTTTGGAGTGTTAAGGATAGAAAGGAGATCAGGCTTTGAGATATTGGACGGATTGTCACCGACAAATAACAATTTCCATGCCATATCTCAGGTCTTTGAGACTCATTCATGAAAATCATTCCAGTGTGTTTCACAGAAAGGAGAGTCTTGCAAGATACAAGTATTTAGCAAAGATAACAGGTTAACATAGGAAGAAACTGAAAAGGAGGCAGAAACATTTTCACCTGTCCATGCAAGAATCGGTGTGTTAGATATTCAAAATGGCAGCCGTTCCTTGCTGGCTGGGAAGGGGAAACACATATGGTCATGCGAGTCTAGCAACTCCCAGCCGTTAGACAATGGTTCTAGCTGGATAACATGGGAAAGGCCAACTCAAGACACAGGTAACTTTCAGGACTTCTTTTGACTGGTTGCTTTTGTTTTGTATACCCATCTATGAAGGGTTTCTGGATTTCTATCACTTCAAAGGAGAAGGTAATGATTCAGGAGGCTGAGATCTAAGGATCTCCATTTGAAGCCAGCCTGGGCAAGAAAGTTCTGTGACTCTTATCTCCAAGCAACACCACCCTCCTCCATCCCCCAAATAATTAAATAAAGGACAAGGCAGGGTTAGATAGCTCTTCCCATATCTTCTAATTTTGTAATAACATTAAAAAGGAAGTAGAGTATAGGAGGGCTGATCTGCTTTTTCAGTTTACTTACTGGGTTTTGATATTTGTTGAAAATAATGTAATTTTCCTGTCTTTATCTGCCCTGCTCATTAAGCCCTTAGACATCTGAAAACATTTCATTGAATAAATTGCCTTTGCTATTTAGTGAGAATCTATTAAAAAGTCATTATTGGAAGCCTGACCTTTTTTTTTTTTTCAGAATAAATCATTAGAAGGAGTCCTGTAGTCACTGTTAGGATGAAAAATATCCTATGTGCAAAGCATGAATCACCAGAATAAGTTCCCAATAAATATTTTTTCTGTCATTAAAATCAAAAGAAAAACACCTCAAAGTCAAGCAAGAGGCAGAAGGAAATAAGGGAAGAGAGGACAGAAAGTAGGAAGGAAGGAATCAAAAGAAAAGAAGTACGTGTACATCGGGTAATATTTGTAGACATTTTGGGGGTACACCTTCACAGCACATCTTGCAAGAGAGTCAAATCCTACAGCTGGGGGTGGGGGGTGATTTTGACTATACTTTACTGCCAGTTCATTAGATAACACAGACAGAGCCAGCTTTCAATCAGATTTGACATTTCCTCTCGTATGCTGGTATCTTATCTGTCAGTGTTTGTTTCCAAAAGGAAAAAGAAATATTTTTAGCAGCAGGTGGGCAAAGGATCATTAAGAATGCACTTCGGAAATCAGGAGGTGGTATCAGTGACTTCGCTTGGACCTGGTAATCCTCTGGAGACCCAAAGGTATGAATGGATCTCAGGGGGCCTTCAGCCCTCATCCGGTCCCAGGCAAGCTGGAGTTCATTTTGCCTTGACTGCAGGAATGTCATAGCCAAGGAAGTTTTGATGTACAGACGCATGTGAGCAGATGAGATTTCCCTTCCAGGAAGAAGGCCCGGAGTAGGGGGGGAGGGAAAGTTTGGTAATGAGCTTTCCTGTGTGCTTGTGTTTGTTGGGATTTGGTTAGCATGGCAGAGAAAGTCGGGGGAAACACGGCTCCTAAACTCCCATGGAGGGGGGCCGGGGTGGGAGGGGAGGTAGTGGTAAAGTACATCTGGGAAAACATCAGGGCCAGGAGATGGACAGGGAACACCTGAGCAGAAGAAGGTTCTGGAGCAATGCCGCAATGAAGGTTTCATGAATTTCACACCTGTTCAAATTTGGTTTTTGTGGATCTGATTTTCCTTGGGTTCGTTCTTTCCTGTGTTTCAGGCCTGGGAGGGCTTTTTATTTATTTTTAATCCACAAGATTTGCAGCACAAATGAGGTTCATCCTGGCCTGTTTGGGGGTCAATTTCCCAGCAAGAGCTATAATGAATCACCCTCCAATCTCAGTAATGCTGATGGGGCCCTGAGCAAGTGCTTTCTGGCTAAGCTTGGTGAGCCTAACGGCGATCCAGGGCACCCTCTTAATCCTGACACCCTTCCCACTGGGAGGCCTTGGGCTGCCTGGTGCTGGTGGAGGTCAGGGCTGCTCGGTGGGCTGGGCACCTGGAAAATCCTCCTGTGGCCTGGAGGCCTCGGGGAGTGTGTGTGCTGCTCAGAGCAAGCATTCAAGGAAAAGCCTTTGCAGCTTTTCCAGCTCTGTTCTGCACATTTATCCTTTGTTTCCTCAGAGCCCAGAGACAAAGACCGCTCTGTCCTCCGAGCCTGGCCCGGCCTTCGGCTGCCTTCGTTTCTTCACACTGCTCCTGCGACGGGAAGGCCTCAAAAGAAACACATTTCAAATAGTAAAAAGACAAATGTCCAGAGAGGCGCTTTCTATCCGATGACAACAAATGACGAGGCCAGGGCTCTTTTGTTTCTCCACCTGGATCTGGAAGCCAGCAGGCGGGAGGAGCATGGGAGAGCTGTGCGCAGCTGTGAGCAGAATCCATCTGCATCAGCCTTCAGGCTTCTGAGATGACATGGCGCATCGCCACATCTAGATGCCTAGCTTCCTTCCTTCCTTTCTCTTTCTCAACACTCCTGACTTTCCTGTCACCTGCCACTCCCACTGCTTTCTGCCATGAAGAAAATTCCCTCCAGCCCTAGCATTATAATTTTTGTCCATGGTGGGGTTTGAGCTCAGGGCCTGGGTGCTGTCTGTAAGCTCTTTTGCTCAAGGCTAGTGCTCTACCACTTTGAGCCACAGTGCCACTTTTTTGAGTGGTTAATTGGAGATAAGAGCCTCATGTAGACTTTTCTGCCAGGGCTGGCTTCAAACCGTATCCTCAGATCTCAGCCTCCTGAAGAGCTAGGATTACAGTCGTGCACTACTGGCACCCAGCTCAGCCCTAGCTCTTTAGTGGGGTCCTCTGTACATCTCATGGCCATGATGATGATAAGAATGACTGTTAGCTATGGAGAGCGTTTTATCTCTTGAAGACTTCCAGCAGCCTTTGGCGGGGGGTATGTTATTAACCCAGACAGGCTAGTGTTACAATCCTAACTCCAAGAATGCTGTGGGATTCCCATGGCGAGCCCTCACGCAGTCTGATGGCGTTGCCCGGCTAGCGTGTGCCCTTGGGCAGCTTGCCTCACGTTAGGTAAGAGCTGGGAGCTAAGGTTCTTTCATCACATGGCTCCACCACTGCAAAGACTTGGGCTTTGAGGGGATAGATCAAGCAGGAGTTCTAGAAGCCAGGCCTCTGTCTGGCATCTACCACTTCACCTACTGTCTGCTTCCTATTGTCTAACTTAGGTCTCTCATAGATAGAGGAGAACCAGGACACACGGTTTCCCCTGTGCTCAGGAGGAAAATGCAGCGGTGGGGCATTCTGCATGGTCTTTACTTCTCATCCAGTCCAGGAGAGGGAACAGAGGCGCAAGAGTCTGATAATACATGGTGCCACTACTTTTCCAACCCAATAAGTGACCTTAGACCTATACTTAGAACTTGGTGTTCTTCTCAGGTAAACAGCAGTTCTCTCTTGTTAATGCTTTACCTTTTCCAAATCAGCAGCAGCCGCAGTGAGAGTTAGCACAGGACTGGCACCGCTGGGCTTAGGAAATCTGCTGCATCATGATTAATTGTGATCTGGGTGGAGATTTACCAGAAGGCACCCTGAGGTGCCCATCAAGGTTACGCCATTGAACAACTGTGGATTATTACAGTAGTCACCTCCAAATAGCCATTCTCCACCAAGCAACAAAACTGAGCTTTCCTTTTTATTTAAAATACGATTTTATGGTTAATATTAAGGTCCACAGAAGGCTCATAATTTCATAAGTCAGCTAACGTCTTGCCCAACAGGGCAAGGAAGTAATAAGAAAGAAAATTACAAAGATAAATGATATGGTAACATAGCATCAAGAACTATGGAATTCAGCGAGAGTAATGCAAAGAAGGAAGCTTATAGTGCTAAATGAAAAAAAAAGTTTCAAATAGAATGTTGTTATACACAAGGAACCAGCAAAGAAAAAAAAAATCTGAGCCCAAAGTTAGTTAAAGAAGTAGTTAAGAAACACGAGGGGAAGATGAGAGACTAGAAAAACAATAGGATACATCAATGCAAATTAAGACTTGTATTTTTAAAAAGAAAAACAAATGGACTCACCTTTGCTAGACTAAGGAAAAAGATTAGACTGAGTAAAATCAGAAATAAAGAGGGTATTAAAACTGTCTCCTTGTTGCAATCCTACTGAAGAACTATAGCAGACCACAGGAGACTACCAGTGAACAATTACATGCTGGCAGATAGGGTAATCTAGAGAAACGGATGCATTTGTAGAAACATACAAGATACTCTGACTGAACTGTAATAAAATAGAATATTCTGAACATATCAAAAACACTACAGCAATCAAAAAGCTTATATTGAAGATAATCCTAGGGCTTGATAATTTTGGTGGTGAGTTCTGCCAAACATTTAATGAAGAATTAATTAATATCAGTCTCTCTCAACCACTTACAAAAAGTTGAATGGGAAGGAACATTTCCAAACTCATTTTACGATGTCTGATATCAGAGCCAGACAAAGATATTATATAAAGAGAAAACTATAGGCCAATATTTCTGAAAAAAAATGTAGATTAACAAGACCTTTAACAAAATACTGGTTTATCCACTCACACAGCAAATAAGAATATAATATAGCACAACAAAGTAGGATTTATCCTTGGGATAAGAAAATCATTTAACAGAAGAAAATCAAATATTGAGACTACCACATAAACCGAATAAAGGGTAAAAACACATGAGCCTCTCATAGACACAAAAGAGGCATTTAATAAAAATCAATAATCTTTTATGATTAAAAAAACTCTCTGCAAACCAAGAGTAGAAAGTTTCTCAATTTAATAAAGACCATGTATGAAAAGCCCATGGCTAACTGGTCATATAGCAATATAAAATGAAAACTGTTCCTTTGAGTCCAAAACAAGGCACGATTACCCATTACCAAGAGCCTGTCAGGAGCAATTAATCAAGAAGGAGAAAGAAATAGCACCTAAGTTGGGAAGGATACACTTTTTTTATTGTGAAAATACTGTACAGAGGGGTTACAATTATATGGGCAAGATAATGAGTACATTTCTTATCAAGCATTTTAGGGGAAGGATACATTTGTTTGTGTTTGCAAGTCGCAAGATCAATCCTAGAGACGCCATTAAAAACTGCTGAAACTAATTCAGTAAAGTTGCTGAATACAAAAGCAACAAAATTAAGTTGTATTTCTATATTTTAACAATAAACTATCCAAAAAGGTAATTAGGAAAACATTTGTATATGTATAATATTTATCTTGTACACACACACAAAATACGCAGGAATAAATTGTGACTGTGAAAGAATTATATACAGAAAAACACTGCTAAAGAAATTAAGGGCTAAGCATATAGCTTATTGGTAGAACACTTAGTATGCACAAGTTCTGGGTATAGTTGTCAGCATTTCCCCCCTAAATTAAAGAAGATATGAACAAATGCAAATACATTTTATATTCATTGTTTATGAGACATAATATTAAAAGGTCCATTCTACCTACAGGTACATATAGATTTAATGTATTCTTTTTTTTTACAACACATACTTGGTCCTCTTTATTTTTATTAATTATTGCATTATATTTTTATTTACTTATTATTTAAGTGCCATCCTGAGATTGAATTCAGAGCCTGAGCCCTGTTCCCTGAGCCTTTTTACTCAAGGCTGGCACTCTACCACTTGAGTCACAGTTTTGCTTAGTTTTTTTTTTTTGTTTGTTTTGTGGTTAATTGGAGATAAGAGTCTTATGGACTTTCCTGCCTGGGTTGGCTTTGAACTTCTATCCTCAGATCTCAGCTTCCTAAATAGCTGGGATTACAGGTATGAAGCATCAGTGCCTGGCTTATTACATTGTATTTTAACAGAAGATTGTTAAGGACTTTAATTGATTTCCTTATCTAATAAGTTGTTTTTATTGATTATGTATTTTTTTGGGGGGGGTCCGGTTGTGGGGCCTGAACTCTGGGCCTGGGCGCTGTCCCTCAGCTCTTCAGCTAAGGCTAGCACTCTACCACTTGAGCCACCGCGCCACTTCCGAATTTTTTCTTTCTGTTTATGTGGTGCTGAGGAATCGAACCAAGGGCCTCAGGCATGCAAGGCAAGTGCTCTACCACTGAGCCAACTTGCCAGTCCCTTGATTATGTATTTTTAAAAATCAATTTTACCTATAAATATAATTGAAAGCTCACTTCTCAGAAGCCACTGGAAAACACATTACGGAAAACACCTGCTGCTTCCTCTGCCGGTCTTGGGTCAACAGCCCTTGCTGGTCTTGCTCTGGCTGGTGGTTGCTGTATTTAGTTAGCAGCTAACTAAATGAAGTATGTGGTCCCCACATACACAGATATGCTGAAGATATTTTCCCCATGAACATTGAATGGTTCATGAGGATGACAACTTTGAAAAGTAGGCTGCTATAAATCACACATATACATTGCTATGCCCAGAGAAACTATTAAGAAAATTTCCAGTGATTCACCAAAGACACTATAAATAAGTCACGATGGAACCCTTTAAAATGCCCAAGAAACCTAAAGAAGATTAGAAAAAAATAAAATTGGAAATAAAGCAAGAAATAAAAGTAAAATGAGGGCAACTTATGAACTATCAGTAATTAATTATGTAAGCATTTCTACCAACAGATAATTTGGTCTTTATCAGAATCAAATGGCATTTTGCATAGAAATTGAAAAAAAATCCTATAATTCATATAGGACAAGAGGCTGATCATACAGTGATATGATTAGCAAACTAATCATAAGAAACAGAAACAAAGCTGGAGGTGTATTATTTTTTTCATTTCAAAACATAATTTTAAAATCCTATAATAATCAAACATTGGCATAAAGGTAGAACTAGAAACCAATGGAAGAGAATAAATAGTCCAGAAAAATCCATTCACATGCAGCCAACTGCTCACTCACCGAGGACACCAGGAACTCACATGGTCTCTTCAATCAACAGGAACAGGAAACCTGGATCTCCACATGCCAAAAATCAAACCAAACCAAGCCAAACCAAATGCTGAATTTGAACATTGCTACAGCATACACAGAAACCAACTCAAAATGGTTTAAAGACTTAAACGGAACACCTGTGGCTCTTTGAGAATGACAAAGGGGTGAATCTTCCTTACAGAACGTTCCTAGCATGATACAAGGAGGAGTGATGGAAGTGGACACCATCACTGTCGTTATCCTGGGCCGTTGATAGACGCTGACATTCATGAGGAAAGCTTGAAGGTTGAGCAAGATATTCCCATTGCCTCAGTGATATCTCACTGTATCTCCTCCCAAATCCTTCCAAATTGTTTAGTGGTTTTAACTTATACCCATAAATCCTTCGATACTCCTCACACCCAAATGGAGAATTTAGCTTCTGTGCTTAAGTGCGGAGTACACTGAAGACTCAGTCCTAATTTAAAAAAAAAATGGAAAGGCGAAAACAGTGACTTGCTAATGGAGAAAGCTACAGAGGCTACCTTAACCAAGAGATTGAGGTCAGCATCCACATGAGAACGTTCATGAGAGAATGAGCAACCTCAGAGACTGGAGAAGACGGAAGAGACAGGTTAATGTGGCAGCCGGGACCAGATTCAGAGATAAGAAAAGGACATTCACGGAAACCCAGAGAAGCCTGACTGAAGTGTCCATAGTATAGTGTTGTACCAGTGTTAAATGTGCAATGGTAAAATAAATTATTAGCACTAAAGGAAGGTAAGCAAATATGGGAGGTCTTTGGATTATTGAAACAACCCTTCTAATATCAAAGTCACAAACAAAAAACCTCTCTTCCAAACTTGTCCTCTTCAATAGCCTGAGAAGCTTGGTGTGATGTTCACCATTCACTCTGTCCTGATCTTCTCTAGTTCTCTCCTCTATACTCTTAGCCGACTCTATCCTCAGACCTTGATGCTTATATCCTTCACTTAGAAAGGTTCTTCCAGACCAGGTACTGGTGGCTCACACCTATAATCCTAGCTACTCAGGAGGCTGAGATCTGAGGATCAATGTTCAAAGCCAGCCTGAGCAGGAAAGTCCATGAGACTTATCTCCAATTAACCACCTGACAACCAGAAGTGGAGCTCAAAGTAGTGGAGCAATAGCCTTGAGTGAAAGAGCTCTGTGACAGCACCCAGGCCCCATGTCCAAGCCCCATGACCCATTAAAAAAAGTTTCTCCCAATAATAGTGTCCTACCCAGTTTTTTACTTCTTAGAACTCTTATGGCAGATGGCCTTCAGCCTGATCTATGCATATGAATGCACATACGTCTGGTCTTCTCTACTCCCCGGCCTGTTTTACTTCTCCATTGCTCTCATCACCATCTTTCATTCTTTCTCTCTCTATGTATATTTGCATATGTATCTATATTGTATATGGACATATATACACATGTAGTTTTTCTACCTCGTACACAGCAGAATGCAGAATAATAACAAACAAAGATGTTCATGGCCTATTCCATGGTATTTGTGAATACACAAGGCAGAAGATGATTAAGAGGTAATTACAGTTGCTAATTAGCTGACCTTGAGAGGAGGAGATTATCCTGGCATATGTGAGTAGGCTCAGGACAGTATAAGGAATCTGCAAAGTAGGGAAGAGAGCAGGAATTCAGTTAGTATGGCTCCAGTTTAAAATGACTCAACCCCTATTGCTGGCTTTGGTGATAAAAGGGACCTGGGACCAAAGACCTAGGCCAGTTTCTGGAAACAGAAAGAAAGAAAGAACTTCCAAAAAAAAGGCAGCCCAGCTGCCATTGTGAGTTGAGCTCACTGGCACCTGTGTCAAACTTCTTGCTAATTAAAAAGCAATAAAGTCATATTGTTTTAGGCCCCTTAGTCTGTGCTAATTGGTATTGCAGTAGTAGAGAACCGCTCATGTCTCTGACTTCAGATTGGATGAGTATGCACGATGGGACTGTTCTAGCCCAAATGTCTCCAGGGACAACGCTGTGAACAAATGTGTCCTTTGTATGAACAAGGGACTGTGCTTGTCATGTGTTTTCCTGTCATACACTCAGAGACCTTGGAGACTTTGCACCCTTGTCTTACATGCTGTGAACAAGGCCTTATCATCTCTTGGGTTTTAGATTTGAATCTATAGGTAGACTTGAAAGACGTTTGTCAACTCTTTGCCTAAGAGTCAGCCTATTTGTTCTAGACAGGTGATAAAAAGGGTGGTACAGCATCTTCGAGTTTTATGTGTAGAACCAACTTTGACGCAGTAAAGAAATCTCACCAGAAAATGATTTATGAAGACAGGAAGTGCCTGTTGTTTTTACATAGAATCTTGCTCAGCTCGAGTCAGCCATTGACGGGGTTATAGATGGTTGAATTTGCTTGTTTTTAGTAGGTAAAACAACAGAAGAGCCAGAAGCAATACCACCAAAGTATAAGAGAGCTTTCTAAATAAAATGGGAATAATAGATGCTTAAAAGGTAATATCCTCCGGCTCTTTAGAAATATCTAAGTGTCCTGGACATTTTTAGATGAATGGCTCAGAATTCATTTTGGAATGGACTTTGGTTGTTAAATTTCCTTTTCTGAGTAAGTCAGCAAAAGTTTTAACTAGATATAAAATGCAAATTGAACTCTAAGAGCAACCACCATAAAGTGTTCATTGGTGTATTTAATATAGCTATAATCATATTGTATCAGTAGATGACTGTGTTTGCGTGTGACAAGAAAACCCAACTCAACCTGACTTAGCCGATAATGGGATTTACTGGCTTATATAAGCAGGAAAGTGCTGAGGGAGAACAGGTTCCAGCAAAGTTGGTCAAACAGTTTATAGAACATCAGGACTATGTATGAGAATAGGACGGTCTCGGAGAATAACAATTCTCTGACGTTTTCTCACTGCAAACTCCGGGCTTTGTTGGGATTTTTTCCCTTGGACTAGCTTCTTCCAATTCTACTTGCTACAGAAGGGATGGACTTCCTCAAGGTTAGCTGATAGAGCTATGTTGGAACTGCTATCCAATCACATGCCTGGGAAATTAGCAAAGTGGAACTAGAGTGGAAATCCAGCCAACTTACTGTTTCTTTAAATAAAGTTTGAGTGGAACACGGCCAGGCCCATATTCTTACACATTGCTTATGGCTGCTTTTGCAGTCCAATAGCCGAGTTTAGTAGTTACTTTCGAAACTTGAGGTCATGCAAAGCCTAAAGTGTTTATTATTTGGCTCTTTTGACAGAAAGTTTGCCAGTCTGTAGTAAATGATTAGGAAATAGCTCTTTGCGATAGTCCTCAGCCGAGAAGCCATTCTGCTCCCACCAAAAGCATTTGCCTATTCTTCCCTTTTACACCAACAAAGCACAGAAAGTTTTTTTTTTCAGGTAATTACATCAAGTGGTTTTTTAAAGTCGAGTCAAATTTCCTGGCTGGGCATAATGGTACACACCTGTAATCCCTGTGCTAAGAAGGAATTTTGTGAGTTTGAGGCCAGCATGGGTTACATTGTAAGTTGTAGGTCAGCCTAGACTACATAATGAGATGCAAAGCCAAAAAGAAAAAAAGACAGATTTCCATGGATACTCAAAATAACTAATAATTACAGATATATTTATAGAGATATATCTATCTCAGAGAGAGAGAGAGAGACAGAGACAGAGAGAGAGAGAGAGAGAGAGAGAGGATTCTGGGCTGAAAAATCCATGCAAATACGCACACTAGAGGCTAGATTCTATAGAAGCGCTGGCTATGGTTCAGATATACTTGACACCTTCCCACAGCTCCATGTGCTGAAATCCGATCCAACCTGTGCAATGGGCAGATACATTCTCTAAGCATATTGCTTACTACTGGGACCTGGGCGCTTATTTGGGATGGGCCCCCAAAACTTAAGCCCTGGTGTCTTTACAAGAAGGGGCTGGAAGAGCAGACCGGCACACCTGCATCCACACCTGGTCTCGAGCCGTGTGCTGCCTGGGGCTGCCCAGAGCCTGCGGTCAAGCCGCTGCTCACCAGCCGAGGTCCCTGGGCCGTGTTCTTCCAGAAACCAACCCGGGCTCTTCACAGCTGACCCGGATCTTAGCAACAGGAGATAGAGAAACACAGAACTCACAGAGCCTTGTAGCTACTTTATAGTTAGCTCCCAAAGAGCATAAGAGCTGTTCCTTAGCTTCTGCAGGTGATGAGTGGGGTAGCTGGGCTCCCCTGAGGACAGGAGGCCGCAGCTCTGGACTGGAGTTCCAGGCGAGAAAAGGCAGAAAGAAAACAACTGTCCAGTTTGTGATGTGGCTCAATTCTGAAGACGAAATAATACGATCTGTTCAAGGAAAGAGCTGACAACTTTCACCTAGCCAGAAAACAACATGCAGGTGCTGTGAGGACCAGAAAACAAAAAACAAAAACAACCAAAAGAGGCTGGGACAGTGGCTCAGTGGTAAAGCGCTTGCCTTGCGTGCATGAGGCCCTAGGTTCAATTCCTTAGCACCACAGAAGCAGAAAAAACCGGGAGTGGTGCTGTGAATCAAGTGGTAGAGCGCTAGCCTTGAGTTTGAAGAACTGAGGGACAGCGCCCAGGCCCACAGTTCAGGCCCACAACTGACAAACCCGTCCTCCCCAAAAAAAACCAACCCCCCCAATTTCCTTTAGCTTCCCCTAAGGAATTTCCCCTAATGGTTGAAGCAAGACCCTGATACTGAGAAGGAAGCAGGCTTACACCCAAACCACACCAGTGTTGGCCAGAAAGTTTCTTGGAATAGAAATTGCTGTCTAAAGAACAATCCTGCAGGAGGTGCCAGTAACTCATGCCTGTAATCCTAGTTACTCAAGAGGCTGAGATGTGAAGATTGAGGTTCTAAGCTAGCCTAGGAAGAAATAACTCTAATTAACCAGCAAAATGATTGAAGTAGAGCTGTAGCACCCAGTGGCTGAGCACCAGTCTTGAGTAAAAAGAGCAGAAGGCCCTGAGGTCAAGCCCCAACAGCAGCATGTTCATATGCATGCATGCATGCACATGCATGAGAGCGTGCAAGTGCGTACACACACACACACACACACACACACACACACACGACCTGTGGTCAGCTGGGTTGGAAAAATATTACAAACCCTCAGCCACTTTGGGGATTCTAAGGCAAATGTTAGAGACATTGAGCAACGCTGCAGGAGGGAAATCTGTTGAATCCAGCATTTAGTGAATTTATATGAGCACTGGACATTTTTTGTGGCTATGTATGACGTCTGTAAATGTTCCACAGAGCAGGTTTTCCATGTATTTTGTTGCATATTTTAAATCCATCAGTTGCATGCTTGGCAAGATAATTTACTTTGTAACTCAGCATGTGAAACCAATGCTGTTTAAATTATCTTTTCAGGCTGTCATTTTATACTCCTACTGAGAAGGCTTTCAAGGCAGATAAAATAGAAAGCTGCAGCAAAGTTTTGACAGTCTATCTGGGGTCAGAAGAACTATTAGAACCAAGCAAGCTTCCTGGTGTGAGGTCTACTCCCAGAGAGGCCTGCAGTATTAGCTTGCTCATTACAATAGCATCAAAATAGTACCAGTTGGGTTAGGGGTGTGACAGACTCACATCTGTTATCCTAACAACTCAGGGTAGTAGTTAGGATTGTGGTTTGAAGGCAGCTTGGGCAGAAAAGTCTAAGGGATTCCATCTCCAAAAATAACCATCAAAAAGCAGAGCTGGAAGCGTGGCTCAAGTGGTAGAATACCAGCTGAGCAAATGTGAGGGAAGCCTTGGAGGCAACTCAACACTGTCAAGATAAAAAAAGCAGATGATGAGTACACCCAATCAGAATATGCCAGATCTGAAGCGCCCCAAATCCTAAACTTTTGGGGATATGCTGTAAGAAGAACATCCCATAAAATCTTGCCCCAGATGATGTGTGAGAGGTATACACAAAACAGATGAAATTTGTGGTTAGACATGGGTCTCCTCCTTGATGTATCTCATTATGTGTCTGCAAATATTCCAACATCTGGAAAAAAACTGGTAGCACTTCTGGTCTTAAGAGTTTGGGGAGAAGGATGCTTAGCCTATTTATTATAATACACTGATATACTATATGGCTAAATTGTGTATGGCAAAGAAGATGGAGAGTTGAACTCAGAGAAACAGGCATACAGAGAGTAAGGATACATTTTTGAAGGAGTCTGAAGAGGGAACTTGTGGGTACCTGGGCCTGTTCCAGAAGAGGAACAGCTGAGCTACACCTTTAAGGCCTTGTAAGTGAGGGAAAGTGTGTGTGGGTGGGGAGGGACTGTGAGAATTTTGGATCAGCAGAGGCAAAGGTGGCTGGAATGTGCAGAACAGAGGCACAATCTGTCCAGGCAGGGGTGCTGCTGGGCCTGGACTGGACAGGGGTTATCAGCTGTAGTTGGTGATGTCTACTATGGTGGAGGAATGTGGCTTCAATTCAGCTGATAAGAACCATTGTGGGTGCTGAACATGATCAGAGAGTGAGTCGTTTATCGCCGATCTGGTAGGCTGCAGTAGGAAAGTAGACTCAGTGATGGGGAAGTGTGGGAGCAACTTTCCTTATCATAGAACAGGAAGAGTCTGTGATACACTGCTCACTCTACAGTTCCATGATTTGGAGAAGACTGACTACCAAGTTACCAAAGCCATTGAGTTTATTGTTTCAGAAATATCCAGAAATAGTTTGTGAGCAGCTGTAAGGGATGTGTCAGACGTTTTAACCACTGTTATAATTACCAAGATGAGTTGCTGGCTTTGTTTTGAAATAACACATGTGTGTGTCAAGGGACCATAACCACTGGGAAAACAGATTCTCTGCACTAGCACGACACTGCTGACACCAATGTAGAGAGGTTTCCACACGATGCAGTTCTCCGAATTCTCCAAACGCTAGCTAACATTGAATTCAATTCTCACTCTCCTTGCAGTTAGCACTGATCCCACAGGTTCAGGACCCAGTCCCACAAGGCTGCCCTCGCCTGAGATGTTAACCACAGATCCAGTCCTCCGCCACCTCTGCCTGACCAGCCTGGGATTGGGGCTTCCCACATCCTCCTTGTGAATTTGCTAGAATGAATGACATGCAGAACTCAGAGAAGCACTTTGCTTAGGTTCTTCTGGGTTTCTCTGAAGAGTACCCCTGAAGGATAAACTAATGGAAAAGAAGCATAGGAAGAGGAATGAGTCTGGAGAATGCGGAGATTCCACGTGCTTTCTGCCATTTTTAAAGCACCCCCAAGTTAGTCTGTAACGTGGAAACTCATCTTGTTCAAGTTTTCATGGAGATGAATCTCTGTGACAGCTGGAAACTCCTGCTCTACACCCCACTGGTCTTTCGGGTGACTGGCCCCATCTGGAAGTTATTTAGGGGTTACCTAAGTAATCTGAGTTACCTCATTAGCACAGAAGAGGGGCTTATTATGAATAAAAAAAAGGCACTCATCATTCAGGCAAGTTCAAGGGCTATGAGAACCAAATCTATTTCTTCTTATCACCACAACTGGTTTGGACAACATAGGGGAAAAATATCTAAGGAATAAAACCACTCATGTACAATGTCAGAGATGGTTATAGATTTTGGATGCATTTCTTTCTGGAAACAATATGGTGGCGCCAGCATGAGGCGGAGGGGGTGATGGCGGAGGTGACAGCACCTCCTGTGGGCTGTAGAGATTGCTGGTGGGAGTCCGGTATCCAGCTGAGGAGAGTGGAGGAGGTGAAGGTGGAGGGCAGGTGAAGGGCAGGTCTGTCAGTCTCACAAGCCCAGCAGGCAGGCTGGATTGACAAGCTCTTGCCTGGTTTTGTGCCACTTCAGTGACCTTCCATTCTGAAACGACATCGCGTCTTTATGTGACCTTTACATATGCCATTCACATGTCAACGCCTCATACTCCTGCTTTACAATCTAGACCAAGACAAAAACATGTGACAAAGGCTCCCTTCCAATCCATCCCACAGCCTCTGGACATAATGGTTTTAGTGATATCAGTGGCAGGGGAGGTACATCACAGAACATGTAACTGAACAGCCTGGAAATTCTACAGCTCCTTGATATTCACCCCGCCCTTCCAACTTCTTTCGAGTCTCTGAATCTCCAGGCTCCCTTTGCTTTATCTTTATCATTACGGATTCTCAGGATGGCTTGTTCTTCTCTTCTTCTGGCTTCTGCAAGCTTTTCTTTTTAGAGAACTCAAGCCTATTCTCATGTAAATACATAATATTTCTGCATATTTTCACATCTTCAGTCTAACCACTATCAATTCACAAGAAGAAAGGTGGGGAGCCCAGCAGTTGAGTTTTACTCTGAAACCTTTCTTTAGCTATAGTGGAGGTAGAAGACAGGGAACCACTGTTTTACAAGAATTGTAGCTGCACACAAACAGGTAGGCTGGACGGTATCATTAAGAGACTGGAGCTCCTTGATCCTGATTATCTGCGGCTTAACTCTAGGTCAAACCTGGGCATATCAGGAGCACTACAACCCTCTCTGGAAAGTAGAAAGCTGATTATTGTAAATAAATAAATGGACTCCCAACCCTGATAGCTGTCACCTAAGGTTACCTAGCTCCATAGAAGCAAGTGTTGCATGTGTTGAGTGACAAGCAGAAAAGACCCCGGATGTTGGACAGAACCACCTTGCTCTTACAAGGTGCCTTCAGTTTTATGTAAAACATTTCAGACATTATTCACGATTGCCTGATGGCTACAGTGATGATCTTCTAGCTTCTTGTTCCTTTAGTGATTATTAATATTGATTGCAAAATATTTACTCCATCAGGTATACACGATCCTGGTGCTGAAAAGAACTCTTAGTGTATTACCAGGGCTTTTGTTTTGTAGCTTATCCATTTGATTGTATTATTATAATTACACAATAAAGGATCTATATGTACATTCACAACATCACCTGGAAGACACATTAATCTCTGGAAATAAGTTGAAAAAAAGTTGGATAAAAATGGATAGAAGTTCAATGAACAAATGACAAGTACGTTTTTTCTTTTAAGAATCAGATTTAAGCTGGTTGCTGGTGGCTCACGCCTGTAATCCTAGTTCTGCAGGAGGCTGAGATCTGAGGATCACAGTTGTAAGTCAGCTTGGGCAGCAAAGTCTCTGAGACTCTTATCTCTACTTAACCACCAAAATGCTTGAAGTAAAGCTCTGGCTCCAGTAGAAGAGTACTTATCCCTGAGCAAAAAGTAGAAGAGCACTTATCCCTGAGCAAAAGTAGAAGAGCACTTATCCCTGAGCAAAAAGGCTCAGGCATAGTGCCCAAGTCCTGAGTTCAAGGTTCAGTACTGGCACCAAAAAAAAAAACCCAGGAAAAAAGAAAATTTAATTAAATTTGATGGGATTGAATACTGAGAAATCAGGCTATATTAATTGTTTTTCTCCCTGTGATCACTTATAGAATTGTGATGAGATGGATTAATACATATTATTGTTTATAATAAGGAAAGAAATTTAATTGAAAATATTTTTTCTATGTGATTCTGACAGTTTCTTCTATATTATATGGGTTTCATGATGATTATATTTAAAATTTGAAAAAGATGAGCAAGGATAGATTTTTTTTTCCAAAGAAGATTTACTGGAGTCCTGGATTTTTTAGACTTTTCCAAAAGACTTTAAAATAATTATAAAATTTGTTTCAATCCAACTGCAACAACATTCTATACATTTTGAGATGAATATAGCATGACTCAAAATATAGAAAAACCTCATTCCTTGCAAAGGTTTCCTGAGCTGGGCGCTGGTGGCTCACGTCTGTAATCCTAGCTACTGAGGAGGCTGAGATCTGAGGATTTCAATTTGAAGCCAGCCTGTGCAGGACTGTGTATGAAACTCTGATCTCCCATAAAGAACTATCAAAAAACAGTGGAGCTATGGCTCAAGTGGTCGAGCACTAGCACTGGGCAAATAAAAATGCTCAGAGACAGCACCCAGGCCCTGAGTTCAAACCCTAGAATGGTTTAAAAAAATTCATGAAACCTCATGTTCCCTTAGAGAGTTGGGGAAGCGTATATGAAATACAGTGTGATGGTTGCCATTCAAAAACCTAACAGTACAAGAGATTTTGAATCTAACAAAGCATAGAACCTCTTAGAAAGTGCCAGAAATTCTCTGCTGAGCCAGGTGTGGTGGCTCATTATGCCTGCAGTTGAAGAAATCTGGATGCTGGAAGTTTGAAGCCAGTCCAGGCAAGCGTTAGTGAGACTCGATTTCAACAACAACAAAAGAAGTTATTGGGCACGGGGGTGTGCTCTTGTCAACACAGCTATGAGGAGGCTGTAACCAACCTGTCCAGGGCAAAACCATGAGATTCTACCTAAAACAACCACAACCACCACAACAACCAACCAAACAACAACTGACACACAAAGGGTTGGAGCCATGGGTCAAGTGATGAAGCACCTGTTTAGCAAACAAGAACCAGTAGAAAACAAAAAGAAAGAAAGGCATTTTGACCCACTGGTCTGAGAGTAGAGCAAAAGGTGTCTAAGATGGTTAGACCGCCCATCAGGCATGGGAAGATGGCGGAAAACTTCAAGGAGCCCTTGACTTTGTGAGGAGTCATCCCATCCAGCTGGAATCTGTGGCTGGATCAACTGGGAGTTGGCAGAGCAAAGGGATGAAGAGCTCTTGTAAAAGCCATGAAGATCAGGACAAAGAGAGTCATCTTAACTGAGAGTGTTTAGAGATTTACTGCTTTCTATGCTATGAAGCAGACAATTCTAGTCATGTTTGGCTGGGCTAGACCTGATCAAGTCTGAGAACTTATTTAGGATTACTAGAAACCATGGAATTCCCTAAGATGGCATGAAAGAATTTCATAGACAGAGAAAAGCAAAACAATATTAGTTTCTAGGCAGCTAATAAGCTGGTTTGATGACCTGAACCCACGGTGAGATTGTGTGGTCTTGCGGGTCGAAGGAAAGGGTCTGATGTTAAATCCAGACAAGGCTGATGCTCAACCTCACATTCTTCCCAAGACAGTGTCTGCAAAGGACTGAGCATAGTGTTTGGAAAAGCAGAGATGGAGAATTCTAGCATTGTTATGTTAGCTATCTTTATTTTTTTTGCAAATTCTTTATTGTGATTAAGTGATTACATAATTTCACAAATTTCACAGTATTGTGGGATAGTGAATGCTTAGTTAAAGTCACAAACACATTCTAACTTTCATAGGGCAAATTGTCTATCATGGTCTATAACATTAATGAGTTCTCTGAGCTTTGACAATACAGTTATTTCTTCCACATCGGGTGCTACGTACATTATTGTCAGGTGATGTACAGAGGGTTTACAGTTACATAAATGAGGTAGTGAGTACATTTCTTGTAGAACTTGTTACCCACTCCCTCATTTTCCTCCCACTTTCCCCCCTTCCCAATGCCTCCCCCACAGTTGTACAGAACATTTCCAGTATATTGTCTTGTGAGTCTTGCTGTTGCATTTGGTTCACCCTTTGTTCTTTGTCTCACCATTTTGTGGTTCTCCTTCCCTTCCCTAATTCAGATAAATGTATATATAATACCCAGGGAACCAAAATGAAATACAGTGACAATAGGGGATAAAACAGGGGGAAAATACAAAAGAAACAAGACATCACATAGTACATTAAAAAACAACAACAACAAAGAAAAAACTCTTGTGTCCATGTCTTGGAGTTCATTTTGCTTAGCATCATCTTATATAGTCATATGTACATAGCTATACTTTCAGGGATCATTTCTATAGTTTGTTACTAGCTGTCTTTAATGGTTACTTTAAGACCTTCGATTTCAAATGCACCCAGTTAGACAACTCCCATCCTCTGTAGAAGGAGCTCTGCAATTACCTCTTCCAGCCTAGGAGGCAGGGGTGGGGCTTACCAGCAATGGCTTCCCTGGGAAAATTTGATATAAGGGTTAGGCTAGCTAGACTCCAGGAAAGTAAGATGGCAGACCCATTAACTTCCTTGAGTTTGAATCTTGGTCCCATGGTCAATGATAGCATAAATTACTAACCTCTTCATACTTCAAGTTGTGTGGTTTTTTTTGGGGGGGGGGAACTGGAGTTCTTATATACTATTCCTAACAGATTTATTGAACTATAATTCCCATATCATACAATAATTTAAAGTACAATTCATGCTTCAGGGTTTTAAAAAAATCTTTAAAAATCCAAAAATAATATGTACCTACTGAAGAGGTTTAATGCCTACTTAATTGAATTGTTTTGTGGCACCTAATGGAAATTCAATTTAATTTCTTTCCTTCCCAGCTCACCTAACAATATTTTTGATGTTCTTAAAACCCTTGAATGGGAGCCAAGGCTTTTAAACTTTCCTGTTTTGTATTCTAGCCTTTTTTTCCTCACTTAGTTGGGAAAGTAGTGTTTTTTGCAAGGGAGGGGGAGTAGAAGTTTAATGAAGTAACTTCTGATTGGGTAGAAAGAAATGATAATTGCAGAGATTGGAGGTTACCTTTCACAATGGAGTCTGGATCTCCCATCTTTGAAAGCAGAGACAAGAATCCAAGACTCATTTTTCTGCCTGTGATGACTTGTGGGGAAAGCCTTAGGGCCAAATGACACCAGTGTGGGCATCAGAATTTGGGAACTGAGCATGGGAGAGAGCCAGCATTCTGCCAGCCACCTGCTCTGGGCTCAACTTCCCTGGCTGAAAGCTTTGAGACAGAATCACCTACACTTTGATAACATCTTGAAAGGGCAGGAATCCTCCACAGAGACCCACACCAGGCAGATTTCAAAGTAGTCCCTTCTCACAGACACACTCCTATGGGAAGAAGGTATTGAAGCCATTCTAAAAATACCTGTGTGGGTAAAAAGCAAAAGATAAAAAAAAAGAAAGAAAATGAGAAAGTAAAAGATGGACATGTTAAAAAGAGGAACTATAGGGAATAAAAGATGGAAAGTTACATACTCGGAATGCTTGACATCATCCTTGAACTCTCCCTCTCTCTTGTCTGCTGCTTAATACCCATGGCTGTTCATTCGGCACACAAGTTATTTTTGCACAAATCTGCCAGGTACTAACTCCTGTGAAGAGAGGTTGAAGAGACATGTGTGTTCACGTCCTTTAATCGGAAGCTGGCATTTGGCAGTATTCGTGGGGGACTTAACTTTAACTTCTGTTCCTAGGAACAGAACTTATAGTTTCCCTCTCACAGATTTTTAGAATGTCGAATTTTCTTTTCCCCCTCCAAGAACCTTGTAGTTTCTAAATCCTCTGGCAATCTTTCATCAACTAGACGTCTTGTTTCCTTAGAAAGGTTTTCTCTTCATCTCACCCACACAACGTCATTCTTTCCTGCAGGATAAAGGGAGAAGGCATAAACAAATGGTAGTTGGTGATGAAACTGGAGAGAAATAGAAATATCGTAATTGAGCTGTGGTGTAAACCATCCTTTTCTGGAAACTTCCTGATGACTTATCTCAACACAACACCAAGCCGTTCTCAATCTTGTGAGCTTCTGCGTCCAGGGTCATAGTGATAGCAGAGATTTAGCCCAAGATTTGCTCCTGAACTTGTCAGAGCATCCATGGGCAGGCCTGTCAGGCTCTGTGCGCACACACACACACACACACACACACACACACACACACACACACACACACACACACACACACACACACACACACACACAGAGCACCTGCTAGGTAAGATGATGTCTAAAACAGAATGAACCCTGCTGCCTCATAGCTCCACGTGATTCTGGGGAGGCAGAGTATAGATCTACAGTTGTTCCTCACGGTGTTGGCATGCATCCAAAGGATGTGGCTGAAGAGGATAAAGCTGAAGAGCTTCTGGAGATGAAGGAAAGGCTTGTACACTTGGTGCCGATGCCAGACTGCTCCCTTCATGTGGACAGTACCTGGCTAGCAGGGATATTGCTAGAACCCCCGCTGGCCTTGTTCCACAGAGGATCCTGGCCAGGCATGACTTCACAGAGCTATGCCTATAGTGGGTGTGGTTGCTAATGGCTAACAATGGGTTGCATTGGAAACTCTACCGAGAGCTGCTGTAATCGCTGTGAATACCGAGGAGACCCAGGCTTCCCAGAGCACATGGAGGACCCCTCCGAGGAATCCTGAAATTATCCGCTGTATCTTCAAGGCAGAGATGCTGGAGTTCCTCCCAACTTAGTGGAGGTCAAATCCGAAAAATGTTGTACATTAACACCATGTGAAGGCTCTTGCTACCCTAGCCGACGTGTTATGGAAAATTGAACTGACCTGTGAGTGGGGACAGTGGATCTTAAATTTTGAGTTGGTGGAGACTACGGGATGGGGAAAACTCTGGATCTGGAGCCTGGTGGCAGACCTTCCCTGTCCCTGGCCTGGAGAACCCTGGACTGTCAGCTGCACGAGTAATTCTTTTGTTTTTTTTTTTTGTACATTTTTTTATTGTAAAAATGCTGAACAGAGGGATTACAGTTACATGAGCAAAGTAATGAGCACATTTCCTATTGAGCATTGTTGCCTCCTCCTTTGTTTTCCCCCTACCATCCCTTCCCTCCCCATCTCCACAACCCTCCCCCCCCAAGCTAAAGCTGTAAAGCTATGTTGTTTTCAACATAGCGTTTTGTGCATCTCATTATTACAATGGGTCAGCCTGTATCCTTATTTAAGCATTTTGCTTTTTCCCTTCCCTTCCCTGCACTAGTAATTCTTGGGCTCTGGCTTGTCCTGGGTCACTAAGGAGCAGAGGACTCATTTTCCTCGGGTAGTACTTACTGTCATTTTGCCAAACTAGTAAGTGGAACTTGGATGGGAGAGAGTATTCTGGACTGAACAGGGTGATGGTCACCGGCTGGCCTCCCCAGCACTCTGGGTGGTCTTAGCATGGTCACTGTGTGTGTGGTGACCATGTTTGTGTGTAGAGAGCTGTAGGGCTAGCAGCAATCTTTTTGCAGAAAAAAACCCAAAGTCTATGTAATTTTAAAAGTTAATTGATATTTTAATCATATAAATTTATGAGTTATAATTGGATACCTGTATGCAATGTATCCTACTCAAATCACAATCATGAATGTTTCCATCTCACGCATTAAAATCATTTTTATTCACATGTAATCATAGTACATAGTTCTGGTGGGAGCAATCCTCGTTGAGCAGAATGTGGATGTTACTGTCTGTTGAGGGGAGCTGCGCCTCCCCGGCAGCTGACTGGTAGGCCTGTTGGGACCAGCAAAGCTGGAAGCGCATGGACCACGTGGAGGACCAGGAAGGAGTTCCGTGCCCTCTCCAGGAAGGGCTGGCCACCAAAACGGACTGCCTCCACTTAATGAAGACTTTGGAATTATGGGAAAGAAGACTCCAGGAAGGCAGAAATACTTTACTTCCCAGCTAGGTTGATGGCGTGGAGTAACCTATTTTGCTTCCTAAACTGGTCTGGTCTGGACAGAACGGCTCCCTCTACCACTGTGCACGTATCACAAGGCTGAGAAACATGTCTTCACCAAGACTTCTCGTTTTCTGTAGAGCTGGTATCATGCATTCTACAAGACCTTGAAATTTGTGACAAATCAGGAGTTCCTCGTGGTTTCATCTGCTCATGCGAAGAGAGGTAGACGCGTCCGTGAACCCATGACAGACAAGTGTGGGGGGGAAGCTTGCCGCTCTTCTTCATGGATTAGTTATAAAATGCCTGACGTGGAAGAGAGGACATGCTTTGAAACATGAAATTGTCCTGTGCCTTCAATCATCAAGCTCTCTCCTTACCATCAGCGTTCAGCGATGATCTCTAAACTGTCTTTCTTGTCATTGACCTTATGAAATCAGGAATAAAGTCTAGAAGATGACTGGTAGATAAAATAAGAGATGAAGCATTTCCTTCCAAGCAAACAAAACAGAACCTTCAAGTCCGGTGTTAGTCACCTTTGTGTCACTATGACAAAGTATCTGACATAATCTCCTTCATAGAAGGAAAAGGTTGAGTCAGGCTCAAATTATTTGATCCTCTTGTTTTCAAGCTGTGGCAGCATAGTACATCACGCCAAGAGTGCCAGGCTCTGCAGAGATGCCAGGATACCTTGTAAGAGGGCATCATCTCTTCCCAGCGACCCAATTTCCTTCCACTGGCATCCGTGCCTCCCAATAGCATCATGGCCTGAAAAAATCAAGCCTTAAATACATGGCTGTGGAGAACATTCCAAATCCAAACCATATCAACACTCAACCCCCAAGATTAACCCCATCTGTGTTAGTAAGGAACTAACACAGATACCAAAGAGAACATGCTATCTTCTATCAAGAATTATCCATGACACATAGGAAAACACTAGCTAAACAGGATGTCACAAAAGCCAGGCATATGAATTCTACATTAGTGTTTGTATCAGCACACACACACACACACACACACACATATATAGTCTGATCATCTATGTCTATATCTATCTATCTATATATATATTGCACTTGAGAACAAGCAGAACTCAATAGCCAGTCCTATTAGGAAAGGATAAGTAAGTACATTTTTAACATTTGGAGCCTCAATTTTGTTTTAGACTATAGACGTATGATTGGCTTTCCCGTTATGACTTGGCTGAGGAAATATGATCACCAGCCTGCAAATGGGAGCCTCAAATTCAGTTTCAAAACTGGCATTAACTTTGATATCAGGTAAATTATGTTAGCTCTGAGCAGGACAAACCTTTGGATTAGTTTGGTCAAGACTAATAGGTTTGTGTCTCTGAAGTTTATTTGATGTTTCCCAGGAGGAAAACATGAACGCTTCCATCTTATGAAAGGTGAGAAACTAAAATCACCCATTAAGCTTCAGGGTTTTGCTCTTAGGTATGGAACTCAGACACTTTTAGCATCCCTGTCACTTCATTTCATCCCTTGGAATGACAGTCTAAGTGACTGAGATGACCAGAATGCTGCAGACAAGGCTGAGGGCAAACATACAGTCAGCATTCGTTTGGGGGAATAACATGAAGAATCTCGCAAATCATGCTTTTCAAAAGGACTTCAGAGTTATTTTATTGTCCTATCTTTTGGCTTAGATAAGAAAAGCTGTTTAGTTTCAATATGTTGCTATCAAAAGTACAAAATATAATTTCAATGATAACAAATGGAACTCCCAATCCTTTTATGATGCAGAGTGCTTTGTTGGAGCTGGGCAAAGCAGTATTATCATGTGTTGTCACAACTTAAAGTAAAAAGCATCTAATGGAAAACTGCAGTTACACAGTGATATTGTATTCTGGGGCTTTCATCAGAAGTGAACATCTTTAAAATGAACTTTTAAAAGCAGTGATTAAAACCTCAACGATATAACATCATCTCAAAGTAGTTGAATGATGGCGATCTGTACATTTTGAACCACGTCTCCAATTCGAAGGTATTAAAAGCAAGGGGTTTTCATTGTTGAACAAATAGTTCATGCATATTTCTACTCATAAATGAGACATTTTTCCACTTGCCATCTTATTGGGCCTCGAACATCTGGGGAAGACAGGTTTGCATATTTATATGAGCACCTTAAAATTATTCTCAGCTCATTGTCCATATAATCCCTGGTCAGTGCTTCTCAGAATGGAGTTGGTACATTATTCCTTATAATGCTTAAAAGCACAGTAAAAAGGTCTTTTGATTTTCTAAATATTATCAGTAGTGATGATAAATATTTTGAATTCTCTTCCTAATAGCTCCTGTAAACCCTAGATTAGGACAAATACATAAAAAAGGACCCTTCTCAACAAAAATAAACAGAAACCAAGGAATGAGAAAGGACAGAGTTTCTTGCCAGTGATACCCAGATCCATCCAACCTGACACTCTACGGACCCCAGGTTATCACCACAATGTAAGTCCTTCCAGCTCTGTCTTGTCTTTACCAAGCTCTGCCTGTTACGTTTTCTCGTATCAGCTGGTCCTTTCTCTACTGCTCTCCTTGCGCCTTTACCCATGCTACCTACAGAGCTATATATGATGAAAAATACTTGTGTGAGCCAGTACTGGTGCTTGAACCCAAGGGCCAGGCACTGTCCCTATTTGCTCAAGGTCCTCTGCCACTTGAGCCACAGCTCTGCTTCTGGCTGTTTAGTGGTTCATTGGAACTAATCTTATTGATTTTCTTGCCTGGACTGACTTCATGATCCTTAGAACTCATCTTCTTGAGTAGTTAGGATTACAAGCATGAGTCACTGACACCTGGAAAAAGTACCTATCCCTTCTTCCCTCCCTCTTTTCCTCCTTCCCTCCTTCCCTCTTGCCCTCTCTCCCTTTTTTCCTTCTTTCCTTCTTTCTCCCTTTTAATCTCTCTTTTGTTCTGTGTGTGTGTGTGTGTGTGTGTGTGTGTGTGTGTGTGTGTGTGTGTGTGCAGTCCTGGGTCTTGAACTCAGCTCCTGAGCTCTTTCCTTAAGCTTTTTTTTTTTTTTTTTGCTGAAGATTAGTGCTCACCACTTGAGCCACAGCTTCATTTCTGCCTTTGTTGGGGGTGATTAATTGGAGATAAGAGTTTGAGAGACTTTCCAGCTAGGGCTGGCTTTGAAATTAGATCCTCCTATCTCAACCTCTTTAATGGGTAGGACTACAGGTATGAGCCACTGATGGCTGGCTTTAAAAATACATTTCTTTTCTTTCTTTCTTTCTTCCTTTTTTTTGGTCCGTTGTGGTGCTTGAACTCTGGGCTTGGGCGCTGTCCCTGCGCTCTTCAGTTCAAGGCGAGTGCTCTACCACTTGAGCTGCAGCACCATTTCCAGTTTTTGAGTGGTTTATTGGAGATAAGAGTCTCACGGACTTTCCTGCCTGGGCTGGCGTTGAACCTCGATCCTCAGATCTCAGCCTCCTGAGTAGCTAGGATTACAGGCGTGAGCCACCAGTGCCTGGCTTAAAAATGCATTTCTTTACAGCCTCAACACTGTCTCCTCTGTGTCTCTGCCTTCCATATCACTTTCTGTGAGCAGGGAGAGAGTTCATTGACCTTCTTCACGTGAGCCAAGGGTAAGGAGCTGCCAGAACTCCTCTCTCTTTTGTCACCACTCCTCAATCTTTATTTCCTTACTTATCTGTGCCTGTATAAAGTGTGTGCTGAGCCACGTTGTAACTCCTCCCCTTGCTTGCATGCCACATCACCTTGTCATCCCTCTGTCTTCATCAAGAATGAACTGAGGTTACGGCCACTCCTTTCTTTACTCGTGCCCTGCCAATGACCAAGCAGGTATTGATAGTTGTCTCTTGCTTCCTCAAGTCAAGATACATCTGTGTCTTCTGCTTTCATTCCTTCATAGATGTGACTGCTGGAGGAAATCATGATCTATTGTGAACTTTCAGAATTGTTTTACCTGTTCCTGATTTCTCTCCTCGTCCTCTCAATGATGAGCCCAAAAAGTTAGCTCTCTTGTCGTGTTCACTATCTGGATTCTGAGTTTATCCTTCTAGGAGATGGCTTTACCACTAGTTGCTTTGGACAGTGGGGTGATCCATTGTGGACAACTTCTACTTTCTCTCCTTTCTGCAAAACTGTTCCTATCTGTGCCCATTTCTATCTATGGCAACAGTCTTTCATGGCTGAAGATCACTTTCCAGGACTTTTAATCTCTAATCATAATCTTTCTTTGCTCCCTCTTGGACTTCTCTCTATATCTGTATCTAGCATATCATCTACATTTATCTGTATTATCTATTTACATCTATAGCTGTTTTTCCTTCTGTAACTCAGCATCTCTACTGGCTGCTTTGTTCAGCTTATTCATGTAGTCAGGTTTTGGCTGTTGCGCACCTTCTGTTCTTGTTTTCCGCTTTCCTTTATGAGCTGTGCCTGCTGAATGAATTGTATCAGCGCCCCCATCTCCTTAGGCTTCAGCTCTTGACAATCTGGCTTCTATTTCTCCCATTTCCCCCCTAAAACTGCACTGGCAGATGTCCTATTGCTAAGGTGAATGCCCTTTTGGGGGACTGTATTTCTTCAAGCTGGATTTAGCATTGCTGACCTTCCACTCCTTGAAACATTCATTTCTTCTAACTTTGGCAACAAAAGTTTTTCTTTCCTCCTTCTATGTATTCATTTTTTGTTGTCATCTTCCTAAACTATTCTTTCTCCATCCATTCTTTGGTACTGCGTCTAACACACATAACACTTATGGAAGATTTATAAATCTATTTACCTAACTCTCTAGCTCAAGTATTCCCCCAATTTAAGACCCCTGTAGCAGGAAGTTTGCTGGACATTCCCACACTAAAAACTAGAAACCAACATTCCTGCAAGTAAATTACTACTGATGCCGGCCTCATGGTGCTCCTTTATTTCTGGCTATTCTTATCTTGATACATCGATTATCATCTACTAGGTCGTGGTAGTTAGGACTCTGAGGTTCATATCCATGTAATCATTAAATCTGTTGATTCTGATTCACCTTTCAGACATTCTCAAGTCCGTCCTCTCCGCTGCTGCTGTAGCTCTGATCCTCGCATCGCTCACACGACTACTCCAATTTTGCTCTGCAGTCATTGCTCAGGGCTGTCACGGTGCACAGCTGGCATGACATTTAAGCGCATCCCGTCTCCTCCCAAACCTCTAGTGATATCTCATCTCTTTAAGCTGTGCTGCTTCAGTACAGGGGCCATTAGCCCAGGGGTGTCTTGGTCTTTTAAGCTGAGAATTGTGTGGCAATAAAAAATGCTCCATGTTTGGAAAATCATATATTAGAGTAATCCTATTTCTAGACTTACTGGGTTAAATAAAGTGTATTATTTTCACATCTTTCTCTTCTGCTTGATAGTTAAAGTCCATGCCTTCCTTTATCTTTCTGTCATGAAAGCTGATGGCCTAGTCCCAGCCCACAGGCTGTATGATCCTGAGTCCCACTGTGTCACAGACATAAAGTTCCTCACCATCCCCAGGTTAGGGAAGAGCCAAAGGTTCCTTTAAGGATGTGACAAATTGTCTTCAAATGGAAAATGACTTTTAACTGGGGAGATAGAGAGAAAGGGGGAGGAGAGAGAAAGAGAGAGAGAGAGAGAGGGAGAGAGAGAGAGAGAGGAGAGAGAGGAGGAGGAGAAAGAAATGTGTAGCTGTTCAAGTACTTTCTATCTATAGCTGTTTGTTAAATATAGATTTAAACTCAGTCATTATTACTCAGGAGTAATTATGAAACATTTTTTCATGACTTATCTATGTGTTTTTATTTTTAACGTTGAAGTAAAAATCCTCAATGAGCTAGGGTGAGAAGACATGCCAGGGGCGACCAGCTTCTCCTCCCCTGGCTTCATCTTTTATTTTTTTTGGGGGGGCGGTGCATCTCTTTATTATTTGCAACAAACTGGAGCCAAAGTCCTTTCACTCTTTTTTTTTTAATTTTCAGGGGAACTCCTAAGTGACTTGGGGGAGTGACCTTGAGCGTGGTCTCTCTGTTCTGTTTCCCTTTGTTCTCTCAAAGTTAGCTTTTGTCATTTCCCGTTTCAGACAGACAGTTCCCTGGAGACTTTGCTGTCCACATCATCTCTTGACCTTTCCTGAGACGCTGTTCTTCATTTCGCTGCCAGCTTGCTGTGTGGCCCTTTTTTATTTGCAAGTTTTTAGGGTGAGTACTTTCTTGTGTGAGCGTGCTGTACCTCAGGCAGTATTTTACTCCAGGGTCAAGTCTAACTTGAGAAAGAGGAATTACAGCCAAGAGAAGATAAAATAATAACTTCCTTGGGTTTCTGGGAACATCTTGAGTTCTATGGTTCAGCTTTTCATATTTCAAGTCTTAATGCAAATTGGACTTTTAGAATTTCTCTTTATGTTTTGTGGTCACTTTCACTGAACCTGAAGAAATCTATCTGCATCACTGAAAGTATTGGAGAAATACGAAACCCCAGAGAATTTGACATTTGCATTCTTCCTTAATATGCTGCTTTTTGGTGCCCTGAAAGCCCAGCATTAATAGATGGTGAAAACTTGGTGGCAGTTGTATTTTATCCTTCCTAATTTGAAGGACCACTGACAGAAGTGTGTAAGAGATAAGCCCTAAAATAGGAAGAAAAAATAGAGCCTTGTAGAATAGAATTTGTATCTGAAGGGGTAGATTTGTTCTTGCTGTTTTAATGATGGAGAAAAATCACTACCAAGTTTCCATTTAAATGAATTAACTTATGTGCTGACATGTGGCCAAGTTGGAGTTTTTAAATTAATTTCACTCATTTATTTTTTGTTTATGTGGCACCGAGGAATTGAACCCAGGGCCTCATGCATGCTACACAAGCACTCTACCACTAAGCCACATTCTCAGTCCCCAATTTGGATTTTAATCAAGAACCCAATCCAGTTAAATAGTAAACAGTAAAATATATATCAGAAATAACCTGTTAATATAATAATATTACAGGTACAACAATTACTAAACAATAGTTATTGATATGTAATTAATAGCCATTAATAGGAAATGAGAGAAATTAAATAAACTCCTCTCCCCAACCACCCACTGTCTTTAGAAACTTCAGTGGAAATTAGGGTAAGCAGAGGTAAAGAAAGGAATCCTGGAAATGAATATTGCTCATGGAAGCAGGGTGTTTTTATAGAACTTTCATATATTGAAGCAAGTAGGATACTTGTATGTATCCAAATTGTTAAGAATATTCTTACTTCTCTAAATGTACTTTTTCTGAGATGTCACCTAAAAGAAAAATTGGCATCCTTGATTTTTTAATTAGTTAAGAAAGTAAAGCAATTTCTTAACATTTGTTTGGTTTTGTTACTAATTGAATATAGTTAGATGGATGTGACAAGTTCAAAGTGCCCAAGTTGAAACCTATCTGTGTTGACAGGAGGTAGGGTGGACCCTATATCCTGTTCTAAGAATCAAATACATTCACCCCAAAATAAAATTGATACAGAAGCCAGGGCCGGTGGCTCACACCTGTAATCCTAGCGACTCAAGAGGCTGAGATCTGAGGATCATGGTTCAAAATGAACCCTGGCAAGAAAGTTGATGGGACTCTTAGCTCCAATAAAGAATTCAGAAAAAGCCAGAAGGAGAGCTGTGGCTCAAGTGGTCGAACACTAGCCTTGAGAAAAAGAAGACAGTGCCCAGGCCCAGAGTTCAAGCCCCAGGACTGAAAAAAAAATGATACAGGGGCTTTTTATTTTTATTTTCTTTTATCTTGAGAAGAGAGATTGTTAATGTATTTATTTCTTATAGCCTTGATATGGATGGATGGATAGATAGATCACTGTCTCACAAATAAATAACTCAGGAGGCTGAGATATCAGCTTTGAAACCAGCCCAGGCAAACAAATCCACGAGACTCTCATCTCCAATCAAATAGCAAAATACTGTAAGTGGAAGTATGGCTCAAATGTTAGAGCACCAGCCTTGAGCCAAAAAGGTAAGCAAGAGCCAGAAACCCTGAATTCGCGTTCCCCCATAGCAGCACAAACGAACAAGTGGCTAGAACGGCACCAGCCTTGGTACCACGAATCAGAAACCAGTTTCACTGGGCTAACCTCATCATGCTGGCTGGGTTACTTTCCTTCCTTCCTCTTGTATCTTTCCATGTGAGAGTTTCTACAATTTTACCATCCTTAATCAAATCTGCAAAGATCATTTTGCTATAGCAGGTTGCACCATGTTCTCAGGTTCTGTAGATTAGGCTGCAGGCTTCTTTGGGGGATAGTCTTCTGGACACTCTTGTAAACATACGCTCCACAGCCCTTAACACTTCTCTAGCTGGGCTTTCCTTTGCACACTAAAACAGGATACCCTAGAGTTAGCAGACATGAGGAAATAGGTGACAGAGTGCCAAGAGCTTAAGTTGGAACGATGTTATAATTCTAATATACACCACCCTGTGTAACAGGGGTCTCTTTGGTAAAGGTTTATTTATCAAGTTTGAACTTATGAACTTGGCTTTTAAATGTATACCAGTATTTGCAAGAGAAAATGAGAAAGATCTAGGTGCTCTGGTATAAATTTTAGGAGTGTTTTACTTTTTTGGACTTCTTCCCAGCAAAAACAACATTTTTTTCCATTCTACATTTATAGTCAGTGCCATTTTGAAAATGACTTGTCAAGATTTCTCAAGAGTGGTCAATGAATTTCAAATATTCTTATGGATGGACTAGATTAATGTATTTTTACACCAAGACTTTTTCAAAAGTGTTAAATCAAGATGAAGCACATCCAATTCTTAGGTACCATATTCTATGTTGATTTTCTGTACCAAACAAAAAGGGAGGGCATTTAATAAGATGGTTCTTTGGAGGTAAGATAGAAACAAATGACTTCCTAAAATTCTGACAAGCAGCAATTAATCATATACTAATTGGAAAAGGGCAAAGTAGATCAAATGGGTGCAGCCGGGTGTCCCAGATTAGCATTGATTATCACCCGCACCCTCAATAGAAAGGCTGTTTTAGAAGTTTGGGGCTATCTATGGGAGGCCTAAGAGTCATTGCTCCATGTAGCCGCAGCTGGGAAGGGAATCTATAAGTGCAACTTGCTAGATTTTCATTCAGTCCCAGAGCAGCTCCCAAGCCAGCATCTCACTCAGCTGGTGGGATTTCCATGCTATGAAAGTTCTGCTTCTCATCTCTGGTTCTCTGTAGAGTCATAACATGGGAAGCCACTGAAGTTTCTAGAAGCCTTCTCTGAGATCACTCGTGAAGATGCTAGAGATGTCATTCTCTGCAAGGATGACCTGCTACTGATGCTGTCATAAAGAAATAAGCCCTAGGAAGGCCTCTTTTAAGATGGCAAAATCCCAATTAGGTATGTCAACAGTTCATCTTTACAAAACATCTTCCAGTTAGACATCAAAATGTTCACAAAGCCCAGTCATCCTAAATTGTATTTTTTAAAAGCTTATTCAATGCCAATGAATGGTTTTTATTTTCTATTTGTTTTTACCCTTTAGTTTATGAAGCAAATTAGAGATGTGATGTCTTTATAATAAAGTTCATGTTTTTCTTGAGACCCATGAGTATTTTCAGAGGCCCATTCTGAAATGACCCCATAGGAGTAGAGGTGTTCTCTTGGATCTGTTATTATAGGTCTCTGTGAATTGCTTATGAAAATATAAGTTAAGAATTGTCTCTTGCCTAGCTGCTCAGGAGGCTGAAGTCTGAGGATCTCAATTTGAAGCCAACTTGGGCAGGAAAGTCCATGAGACTCGTATTTCCAATTAACTACCAAAACTCTAGAACTAGATTGTGGCTCAGTAACAGAACACCAGCTTTGTGTAAAAAAACCTAAGGAGTGGTGCCCAGAGCCAGGCCCAGAGTTTTAGGCCAGTGCACACAGAAAAATGTAGAGATGCAAAGTTAGTGGAAGGTTTTCCACATTTTCTCTGTGATTATTAGACATATAATTTACATTACATCCCAACACATATACATAAAATACAGTTTTACATACTTTTAACAAAAGTTATTTGAAAAAGTTTCTCTTTCTATAGTTATATTTTTACTGTCTGTTTTATTGGGCCTTATTAAGAAAATGTTTCTTTTTTGGGGGGGTTCGGTCGTGGGGCCTGAACTCTGGGCCTGGTCACTGTCCCTCAGCTTTTCAGCTCAAGGATAGCACTCTACCACTTGAGCCACAGCGCCACTTCCGGCTTTTTTCTTTTTGCTTATGTGGTGCTGAGGAATCGAACCCAGGGCCTC
>NW_012267243.1:11169742-11194739 GCF_000151885.1 Dipodomys ordii | reverse complement strand
TCCCTTCCTTCCTTCCTTCCTTCCTTCCTTCCTTCCTTCCTTCCGTCCTTCCTTCCTTCCTACCTTCCTTCCCTCCTGTCCCTTCCTTCTTTCCTTCCCTCCTTCTGTCCCTTCCGTCCTTCCTTCCTTCCCTCCCTTTCCTTCATTTTTTAAATGTTCTGAGAAGGATTACGATGTAGCGTGTCCACTTCAGTACGCAGTGCTTCTTGATTAGTCACCTCTTCCATCATTTTCATCTACATGTTTGTTCTCTCCCCCAGACTCATTTCATGTTTCCTACTTCTTTATCATATACGTTCATTAAGTGTTCTGACTGTATCTGACTTCTGTTCCCTTTCCATTCGTCCACTCCCTTCCTACAAGACCCCTCACCCCCATATACATTTAAACTTGTTTCAGCTTCCCGACATCCATTATGTTAAATGGTGTGTTAGTTACTCCATGGAGTAAGTCTGCATCTTCTCCTCCTTCGTCTCCTAATTGTAGTGCCGGCAATATTCTACACATTCGAGAGGCAGTGGGGAATATATGGTTGGAAGTATCATATTGTTCCTGATTACTTTGAAGCTCAAAGGTTAGTATTTCTCCCTGATTTGACCACTATTTCTGTGGATGACATAAAAATGAATGATATCTAATCTAATAAGAGGAGCCTGCCTCAGCATTGTAACCAGAGCAAAGGTCTTAACACAGACGTGGTGGCTTTCTTGCAGCTGGGAAAAATAGGACAGCCATTTTTTAACTAGTGTCCGCTCTGTGACACGGTAGTAGAGGACTGGCCTGGCATGCATGAGGCCCTGGTTTTGATTTCTAGTTTATGGGGTAACTGAAGAAAAGGGGTGACAAAAAGAAAGCTGGTACCAGTGTTTATCTCTAAGAAGTTATTCTTGGCTCATTAACAAGGACTTATTAACGTAAACCAGAAATATTTTATGGGTGAAAAATTCTTCCTAACTCTGTCAATATATTTTCAGTTAGAAAGCAACTCAAGGGCATTTCTCCTTTATAGTTATGGATGGAGGTGAAGAGTAAGGACATACATTATTTTAATTAAATCATTAAATATTTGTCTAGTTATCACTACATTATAAAGAGAGGAATTAAAGTCCCTGGGCTTCATGGAAGGATTTCATAACTTCTTCAAGTCATTTTTCTTTGGAAAGGTTCTGAATGTTGTTCTCTGTACTGTTTTATAATCTGTTTTTCGCTATTTTTGTTACTTGGTTATTATTCACCAAAGTACAGTGTCTGGGTGCAGGAAACCATCTTCATAAATTACTGACTGAAATGCTTTGAGATACTATGAGAGACAAATCACTTCGCATTTGCCTTCTGAGAATTTATAGTCGCTTCTTAGTAACTTTTGTCAGTGACATCTGTGATAATTTTTGGAATTATAATACATCATCTAACATTTCTACTTCTCAGAATAAATGCCTTGAACTAAGTAAAATTTGCTTGAAGACATTTAGGCTGGAAGAGTGGTTGAAGCAACTTGGATTTTGGCTAGGCTGATTTCACAGAAAATTTCAAGTGTGTGATTGGAAGGGGAGTCGGATGGACACTGTCATTGCCATGGGTTTCTTGGGGGTGTGACATCAGGGGGTTTAGGTAAACCGAGTCTTGGAAGTAATATCATGGGTGGATAATAGACTGAAGAAAGCACAGGTCTCATGAAATGAAATAAACAACAATGAAAGTCACACAAACATTGCAAGGCTGATTTAACCAGTGCCCACTAGTCAAGTAGGGCTAATTCATTCTTGGTGTCCTAGTTAGAACAAAGTGTTAAAAAGATAATTCATAAATATAAATACACACCATACCCTGCTCTTAATTCCATGGAGTTTAATCTAGGAAGGCTTTTCCTTCCTTTTCTGACCACAGCCCAGGCTACTTTCATAGACATTACCTCCAATTGGGCTCATTTGAACAATGTGGTAGTATGAAAACAGAACTTGACAGATAAAATGCTGATGTGACACATCACCTCTATTTTGGCATTTCCCCCCCTTTTCAATAAACAAGAATAAACCAAGCTTGGTCACTCATGTCTGTAATCCAAACTAGGTAGGAGCCATGGATAAGATGATTGTCTAAGCTAGTCTTTCAGCAAAAACTGGAGACCTTATTTTTTTTAAACCCCAACTGGGGTTTAAACTGGGGGCTGGGGGTATGGTTCGTGTGGTAGAGTGCCTGCTTAGCCCTGAGATCAAATCATATTACTACCAAAATAAAGAAAATAAAAATGAACACAAGTGGCTCAAGCCTCTTGTAACTAACTCTGAGACTCTTTGTAAATGGTGATAACTTAGAGACCTTCATCAAGGTCCTGATTTTGGCTGCAGCAGACTGATAAGCTTGTAATCTGAAATATTCTAAGAACACACAGCAAAACAAAACAAAGAAAACCTACCTTAGCCAAGCAAGATGGCTCAAGTTTGGGATCCTATTCAGGAGACAGAGATGGGAACTTATTGTGTGAATGCTTGTGACTGTTTTAGTGTCTAGTGGATGTTATAGTTAATATTACAGAATGGCTCTTTTCCATAATGGGGATACAACTGGAAGTCAAAGTTAGAGGGAGGTGACTAGCAGGTTGGGTAACTTGGCTTAAGCATTATCTTTTTAACTTGGATGCACTCAGGATTCTTAGTTTCCTCAAGAGCAAACAGCTCTAGTGACCAAGTCCTTCAGCAGAAGAGCAAGTCCTTTCCTTGCTGAATAGGTCTATATCAATGCAACAAGAATATGACCCTCTTCCTGCAATTGCATTTATTGAATAGGAGACATCAAGGGTTTTTTGACATTTTTGGTCATAATCATGCTTAGCCTCTTAGATTCTTATGTTTATGGGTGAGTGACAGAGGTCAGGGTCTCCCAGCTTGAGTGTTCCTTTGCTATGTGTACACCATCTTTAGATGAGAATGTTGAGGTTAGGAAAACAGGAGTTATGTAGATCACAGTTACTAGATCATGCTTTGAGCCTTGAGTGATAGCCAATGCTTTCTATCAGCCTGGCAATGCGTTTTACAGCTCTTGAGAGTAGACACCCCCTCTTAGTTCCCTCATGCCATGATTTCCCAGTGAAAGTAAGAGGTATGGGGTTCTCAAGAGCATATATCATGGACTAGCAAGTGCCACAGCCACAAGCCATGACCTTCCAGTCTGGTTTGTAGATAATAAATTATAAGATCAATGTAATTAACTTTGTATGAAGTGATAAGCTCTTTGTTTTTCCCTGGTCCTGAGGCTTGAACTCTGGGCCTGGACACTGTCCCTAAGTTTCTTTTGCACAAGGCTAGCACTCTACTTCTTGAGCCACAGTGTCCTTTCCAGCTTTTTGAGTAGCTTATTGGAGATAGTCTCATGGACTTTCCTTCCCAGGCTGGCTTTGAACTGCAGTCCTCAGATCTCAGCTTCCTGAGTAGTTAGGATTATAGGCTTTAGCTACCAGCACCTGGCTCATGGTAAGCTGCTCACATGAACCAATTTAGAAAACTCACCAGACTAAGTGTCAACTGTGAGCTACTAGAAACAGTGAAATCCAAAAAGCCCTAGGAATAGTCCTTCAGAAACATCAGCTAACATCTCAAGAATGAAAACCTGCCAGAAAGACTATTCTGAAATAATAAGATTATACTGCATCTCCTAGCTACTCAGGAAGTTGAGATCTGAGGATCTAATTCAAAGCCAGCTTGGGCAGACAAATCCGAAAGACTCTTATATTCAATTAATGAGCAAAAAGCCAGTGGTAGAGATACATCTCAAGTAGCAGAGCACCAACCGTCAGTGGAAAAAAGCTAACACACACACACACACACACACACACACACACACACACACACACACACTAATGCAGTGTAGAATGAACTGGTCAATGGAACAGCAGTGCTAACATATTTTGTGGAAATTGGAAAACCTTTTGCCATCTTATTTAGATACACAATGATTACTGCCAATG
Source organism: Dipodomys ordii (assembly GCF_000151885.1). Classification (NCBI taxonomy): domain Eukaryota; kingdom Metazoa; phylum Chordata; class Mammalia; order Rodentia; family Heteromyidae; genus Dipodomys; species Dipodomys ordii. The sequence goes on along the minus strand of NW_012267243.1, from coordinate 11,190,775 downwards.
TGCTTTTCATCCAATGTTCCTCTTCTTTCCTCTTGGTCATGATTTAAGGAGTTTGGGAACAAGTAGTATTTCTTCTTTCATTGTCATGAATTCTCAGATTCTTCTGTCAGCCTACAACAGAAAAACAAGTTTATGTTTACCAGATGAGGACCATTGGCTAGTGATTTAATACATGTTTTTGTACTTTATCACAAACCTATAATGGAAGCACAAGGGACCGAATTTTACTGATGATGAATTGCAGCTTAGGTAGGTGTCATGACTGCGGTTACAAAGCTTTAGAGAAAGCGAGACCAGGGTATTGTTTGAAGTTAGAGCTCATGGTCTTCCAAAAAATTAGCATGTGTTTGTTACTGCACACTTGCTAACAAAAGCATTCTTGGTACTTGTAATAAAAATATTCAAAATTAATTTGAGAACTTGCCAAGAATCCAGACCTAACCAGAGGTAAATAAGCTTGAGAATCACAGAAAAATTCCTTGCCATGCCTGCTGTGATGGGGGTATAGGAAAACAAAGGATCACGGTGCAAATCCAACCCAGAAACAGAATAGTCTTATTTAAAGAACCGAAAGTGCATTGAAAATAGATTCTGAATGTAACGGCATGAAACATGAAAGAAAGAAGTCAGCTGGCAATTAAAGAAGAGCTTTCCTGATTTAGTCAAAGATTTACAGACAGAAAAAAATGCTCTAGATGTTACCCCCAGGAAGACACATTATTATTATACATATGACATGTTTCCTCATGCAGCTTTAGGTATTTTTTTCTATATAATATGACCTAGAAAAGTGTAGGAAAGTGAAACTGACAGACTTCAAAGTAATCTGATACAGCTCTTCTCACAGTAAAGAGTAATAGAAACTCAAGATGTAGTTTAATGGAAAGAAGGGCAATTAGAAATGGGGGATGGAGGAAGAACCCATGTCTAGATCTTTCTATTAGCTAATGGTTCTAAAACCTCCAGTCAGACTCCATGACCTTAAAAATCAGCCATTTAATTTTTGCCCTGATCTTAATTTTTTCATTAAAGTCCATGTAATTATATTATGAAAACCGTGAATACACAATTTTTAAAAATAGTTTCTTCAGAGAGAGACACTCTCCAGTGTTAGAGAGAAAGTGCAGAGTTGTATTCCCCAATGTAACTGGACTTCATAGGCTGTTTTTATTTCAAGTGTATGCTCTCTTTGAAATATAAGTCATCATTTTTGCATATCAAAGAACAAATAGAATTATAGACTATGCACTGATTATTATAGGTGTTCAAAAAGCTTTGTTCAAAAGCCAGGGTGCCAGTGCCTCACACCTGTAATCTTTGCTACTGGGGAATCTGAGATCTGAGGATCTTGGTTCAAAGCAGCTAGGGCAGAAAAGTCCATGAGAGTCTTATCTCCAATTCAACCACCAAAAAGCTGAACATGGAGCTGTGGCTCTAGTGGTAGAGCTCTATCCTTGAGCACAAAGGCTCAAGGATACCACCCAGGTCCTAAGTTTAAAGCCCCAGGTCTGGCACCAAAACTGAACAACTCACCCCACACCCTCCCCATCCCTCCCCCAAACCCCCAAAACTTGGAGACTGCAAACGACATGACTGAGCTACCTTGGAGCAGATCTTCCAGAGCATTAAGCTTCAGACACCATTATTCAGTTACTATTATCTTGACTGGCACTGGACTTCAACTCATCAGATGCCCAGAGCCACAACCACCCAACTAAGTCAACACTCCTGAATTCCTCATTCACAGGAAGTGTGAAAAAACTTAGTGGTTTGTTGTTTTAAGCTGCTAAGTTTTAGGGTCATTTGTCATGCAACACACATAGCTCAAACATTCTTCATTGAGGTGGTGATCATCTATTTTGTGGTGTACATAAAGCTTTGGGATTTGTAGTATTACTTGTCTCTTATCACCTGTTCTTAATAAAATAGTATTGAGGGCTGGGCACTGGTGGCTTATGGACCTAACTACTCCTAGCTAGTCAGGAGGCTGAGATATGAAGATCTCAGTTTGAAGCCAGCCTAGGTAGAAAAGTCCATGAGACTCTAATCTCCTATGAACCACTCCAAAAAAAAAAAAAAGCTGGAAGTGGTAGAGTGCTAGTCTTGAGCAAAAGAAGCTCAGGGACAGCACCCAGGCCCTGAGTTCAAGCCCTAGGACCAGCACACAAAAATAAAAATAAAAAATAGCATCGAGGAACTCAGATAACCATTTCTTTGAGTTTCGAAGGGATTAAATTTTAAAATATATTCTATTTAATATTGGGAGAAATAAAACATAATAGTTTAAAACATGAACCCTGGTGCTAGGAAACCTAGATTCAATAATTCTCCAGCTATGTGACCTTGAGTACATTATTAACCTAAGACTCGGTTTCCTTACTTGTAAAATATGCAACGCATTTGCCAGGACCTTTCAGAGATTTGAAGGGACAAATATGGTACTGCATGGTCATTGTACACTGCCTGGTTTGTGGTGAATGCTCCATAAATGCCAGCTATTACAGAGCTGCTTTTAGTATTAAAGACCTGTCTGTTCTGATTACATTTAAAATGGCAATCTGGCAGAAAGAGTAAATTTCAAACCCAAATCTAGCCAGCCTTTTATCCGCTCATAATATTAGCAGGATTAAGATGATATTGTATTCATCCAGACAAGCTCACAAACAACCCACTGATGCTGTGTGCGTTTGGGTGTTGTGGAATGCTAATCAACCCTAACAACGCCAATGTCAGGGTGCAGCAGGAGGGAATGAAATCAAGGATGCACAATTTAATGCAAGGGCTTTGCATGGGAAAAAATAAGGCAATTGGACTGTTCATGACGGTGGCCTTTTATATTTCTCATCCTTTATTTCCTAGATTTATCCATTTTCCCATTGTGAGTGTGTCCGTGCACACACATAATACACACGCAGTTATTTATTAGTTGAGTTATGGGTAATTAGTAAGCTTAGCTGCCTAGATTTTTTTTTATTATCTTTACGAGGTTGTACAAAGGATTTACAATTCAAAATGTGTTTATGAGCACAATGCATCTTCTCCTTGTTCTTCCCCATCCCACCCATCCCATCCCATCCATCTCTCCAGTTCACCTGGCTCTGTTTTACATATATACATTGAATATTATGACTGTGCTCACCCACTCTTCCTCTCCATCCGTCAGCCCCTTTCCTCTGGTAATTAATCTTGATTTACTGTGTAAATAGGAATAGAAACTCATAGAAAATGAGTTGGAAATGTAATATACTCAGGGGAGAAATGCTAACAGAAAATTCAGATAGAAGGCAAAAACATCTAGTAAGTAATATGGAGAGCAGGCCTAGGCATAAGAAAAATGAGCATTGGTTTGGTGTGAAACTGTAATGCATAAATGACTCAACAAACATTTATGAGAATTTCATCAACATATATTTCACCCTGTTTACCTGAGCCGAGTCCCTTAAGCACACAAAGGCTGTTGTTAATAACCAGAACGAAAGATAATGAAAATTTTAGCTTATAGGTGAATCACACGTTGAGCACGAGCCTAGGTACGTACTGGTCACTGAAGCTAACATAACTTCAACTTCCTGCCTCGAATTTTTGTGTACTGGAGTGAGAAAAAGGGTAATCATTTGAGCAGTAAGTTGATTGTCAGGGTTCCCAACTAAATAAATTTTGCACTTTCAGTGAGATTCAGTGTTTTTACTTGTCCATAAATGCTACTGTGTTTTTCGATCACATCTGGCCAATGAGTTGGAAATAAATTCCTTATACTCAGTACTCCAAGAATGCAATTTCTAATGCACTTCATAGCACAGCATGAAAGCCAGCAATGGGACAGAGATAGCATTGAGGTGGTAGCCTATGGAGGTGTCTGAGCATTCAGTGTTCAACAAATATAAATTCACTGAGCCTGAGTTTGTGGTTCATTTGATTAGCATAATCTATATCTGAGAAAAAGATTACCATTCAGATAACTATTCAGATCACCAGACTTCAGAAAATGATTATGCTAATCATGTAAATGTCAAGCTCAGGTGAATTCATGCCCGTTGAGCACTGAATGCTCGCATGCATCAATAGGAGAACACGATTCATGTAGGAGACAAGAAAATTCTGCTTTGGGGAACTGGGCAGACAAACAGAAGAGAAAAGAACTACAGTTATTGATGTTTCAGCAGCACATAGATCACATAATAATTATGTTGAAAATTATGTCACACATATTCAAATTTTCTAACCAGGAATAATCACCGTGGTGAAAGATAAAGCCCAGAACACTCAAGAAAAGACCCAACCTGGAGAGAAAGAAACAAATGAAGAAGAAATCTGCCAAAGCCTATTATGAATATCAGACATAATTTAGGAAATACTATATTCATGAACTGAGGACAAGATGCTACAAAAAAGAATAGAATGAAGTAGACCGAAATGATAGAAAATATGTTAGAAAAGAAGAAACTTAGAAAGTAGACCAGAAAATAAAGTATATGAAAATAGGCGTTCAAAAAGAGCAAGAGGAGAGATAGATGGAGGAGAGACAATCATCAAGAATATAATTGAAGACATTTCCCCAATACGGAAGGCTATGGATTTCTAGATGAAAAAGCCATAGAAGGCCTAAACAATGAATGAAAGTAGACCTATGTATGGTACCTCATTATGGTATTTCAGAACTGGCACCAAGGGAAAAGGCTCAAAGCGTCCAGATAGAAATCACCTGAAAAGCACTAAAAGTCAAATTAATTCAGTAAGCTAAAGGATATAGAATTCTTTTAAAATGAAGAAACAAAATTCCTACATAAAATTAAACTTCTGTATAAGGAACAGGTTCCTTAGAATATAGGATGAAGGCACATGGTCAGTGTTCTTTAATGGACAAAAATAGGATTCTTATGATATTTGTCAAAATCAGTTGCTTGGTTTCCTTTAAGGCATCTTTTACATCATGAAGAGCTTTGTCAAAGAATATAGAACCTTTGTACTCTGTGGCAACTCAGATTTTCTTATATGAATTTGTGGTTCTTAGGTCAGTTCTTAAATAGTGCTTGATGGAGCTAAATCTTATAACAGGTCCTCTAAAAGCAGGCACAAGTGCATATAAATCCTCCTAAGTTCTGAAGTTCAGTGGTTTTGTAAAAGAAGCATAGTTACTGGATTCTTTTTGTACGTTCATTGTTCCACATATGTAAGTGTTTTGGCAATATCAGTATTGAGGAAAGGCTCTGAAATCATGATCACAGAAATTTCCCTCTGCTTCAGTCCCTAGAAGGACATGTATTAACCCCACAAGGGACAGTGAGTGAGACATGCCCCGCCCATCTTCTCTTCTCAGTTACTTTTGACGCATGCCCTCTCTCAAGACAATGTGAATGTTCCTGTCAAAGGTAGTCCTTAATTTGTTAATCTTCCCTTTCTAGTGTTTGAATTGGACATGACAGCTAAAATAATGGTAGCTAATGGAAATCACTGATGTAAAAGTAATTTACTTCCATTTATATAAATTGCAAATGAAGTTCAGAGTCATCTTTTGTTTTATTAGAGGACATCAGTCTATGTTTATTTTCACATGATTGGGAAAGATGGAAAATATCTCATTTTATCTGAATTAATTGCTTACATAGAGAACTTGCAATTCTCCTATGACAAAGTAAATCCTGTCTTAGGTGTATATCCCAAATCTTAATATCAGCTTTAAAATCTATATATTTGGGGTTGGGAAGGTGGCTCAGTGGTAGAGCGCTTGCCTTGCATGCATGAGGCCCTGGGTTCGATTCCTCAGCACCACATAAGCAAAAAGAAAAAAGCTGGAAGTGGCGCTGTGGCTCAAGTGGTAGAGTGCTAGCCTTGAGCTGAAGAGCTGAGGGACAGCACCCAGGCCCAGAGTTCAAGTCCCACGACCGGACCCCCCAAAAAAATCTATATATTTTAGCTGGCCTCTTTTCTGGCCAATCCTGAAGACAATACTAAGAGGCACGAGTAACTGTGTACAATCTCTTTGGTTTGTCTAGAAAAAAACATGTCCTCTAATCCGTTTATTTACTTGGAAACAAGCAGCGGGAACAAGACCAATATGATACCACTGGACTGGGCTTCATGTGTAAATACAGCTGGATGCCAGTGGCTTGGGCCTGTAATCCCGGCTGATCAGGAGGCTAGGATCTGAAGGTCATCATTCTAAGCCAGCCTGGACAGGCAAGCCCAAGAGACTCTTATCTCCAATTAAGCACCAAAAACCTGGAAGTGGAGCTGTGACTCAAGTAGTAGAACAGTAAACACTGGCCTTTAGCACAAAAGCTCAGACTCTGGCTTTGAAATGAAGCTGTAAGACTGGAGCACACACCCATCCCCCACCCCCACACTGTATATACATCTATCTATCTATCTATCATCTATCTATCTATCTATCTATCATCTATCTATCTATTTATCTATCTATCTATCATCTATCTATAGCGCCTTTCCAAGGACAAGAAAAGTTCAGCTGGGCTGAGAGGCCTGATATTTCACTGTGGATGTTTGACCATTTCACTGAATGGAGAGAGTATTTGGTTTGTGTGATTACCACCATGAGCAAATCATGTCTGCTACCTATGTGACTGTGGTGCCAGCAGTTCCGCTCTGGGTTGCATTGCAAGGTTGCTTTAATGAAATGTTATAGTTTGGAGTAAAAATCATGAATCTTATATTTTAAAAAGAACAGGTAGGCAAGGTGGTTGAGAAAATTTTCAGGCTATGATTGTCTTTTAGTCAAGAAATTCTAGTCAGCCAGGAAGATACTAAGAAATTGCTAAGGGAGGATAAATGTCCCTGTCAATATTAAGATTGTTAGAATGATACACACACACACACACACACACACACGCACACGCACACACACACACACACACATTTGATAACGAGTTCTAATATATGAATATGAATAATATGAGTTCTATTATATTTATATTGGATTATATAAACTTATAGAGTGTTTTCTTTGTATCTCTATAGGTGTTCGGAAGCTTGATAAAGTTATATCTGCCTGGATATAAATCACAGAGACACAAAGCAATGTGTACGTGTTGTCCATGCTCACATCTGTCTTTACCCTTATCAAAGTCAGGGAGGCGAACAATGCTCTTGGAGCACAAGAGTCTGGAAGAAAACTTGGTGAGACTCCTGTGAATGAGATTTTCACATCTGCCTCCCAGGGCTGTGAAACTCGTAAGTGAAGTGTTACAGTATTCCCAGGCCTCATTCACACCGGCGCACCTGCCCCCGTTGGACCCAGAGGTGTTGAGAGATGGGGCCGTAACCTCATCTTGTTGCATTGCTTCAAGGCCTCTCCACTGCCTCTCACATCTTCTCCTCCTCGGCATCCTCTGAGAATCTACAACACACGTCAGTTGACTGCATGTTACTTTGCACAAACATGAGCACGTCAGTGTGGTTTTCTGTATTTTAGCGGTCTTGCCAATGAAAACAGAGGGACAAAAGGGCAAGCAAACCCCAAGTAACCCAGCCACATTGCAAGTGTGCAATGAGCCAGTCAGCTGCAGTGGAAAATCCCCATAGGAGCATCGCCTCATCTTCTAACCTTCGCCCAGCGTGTCCAGGGTGGAAAGGTGACCCACGCTGCCCTCATGCAGTCGCGTTCCAAGGCTGCTTCTCGTTTTCACAACTAGCAGGAAAAAGAGGACACCATCAATGCCTCCCTGTTTTCTAAGACATGCAATGGTTAAAACCCAGCCCAGAGCTGGCATGCAAGTCTGCCTGTGCTCACGGCGCACTCCCCGCCCCTTCCCACGGAATCTAAAGCCTTTGGAAGTAGCATAGCTTTTCTGTGTGTTCTTTTCCAAATGAGAATATGGCCTTTTCAGTGTGTATTAGACATTAGTATTCTATGTGACGTGACTTTCTCTGTCCTCCCTGAGACGATCTGTTCTTGTTTAAAGGATGTGGATTTCGGAGTTTAATCTCTACACAGTCACTCCCCACTACTTAGTCTATCTGGTTGCATATGGCCTCTGTAAGTGTCCAGGTCCTTGTACCTTAGGAAAATGTTATCTAGATGCCAGAGTCCTTGAGGGATGCTGTAGCTGGCTGTTGGCTGGGTCTTCGACCCCCACCACTGGTTCCCTGACCCCGAAGGACTAGTGAGGGATCTAAGAACAAAGGTAGCTATGATAGAGTGTCAGCCTCTTTGCTTTTTGATAGATATCCAGGAGCTTATACATTGTGCTCCCTATACATCCACTAACACAAACCAGTGTAGCCTGAACAGTTAGAAGTTATAAGAATTAAAAAATAATTATTTCCTGTTAGTTTAGATTGCATTTCCATGCAGTAGGCTCAATCATTTTTCTTTGCTCTAAATAATTTTCCTCCTTAGAGACAAAGAATAAAAGGAAGAAAAAGACAGAAAGAAGTAAGGAGAGGGAGAAGGAGTAAGAGAAGGAACAAAGGGAGTGAGAGGAGAGAGGAGAGAGAGAGGACTTAAGTGGCCTTCCAGTTTTTTAGTACCTTAAGTGATAAAATGATTACTAAAAGCATTATTTTTTAAATGAATCTGTGAAAAATAGATGAAATATTATAATCAATAGGTAGTGAGTTTTACCTGAAGTACTCTAATCAGAAGTCAGCAAATATTAAAATGTCCCTGTTAAATATCATATATATATATGAAGTATATTTAAGGTAATGTTATCACTTTTTTTTCAAAAGACATTTCTAAATACTTCTTTATAGCTGAGATCTATGTAATTATGCTTATACCAATGGAAAATAAGAAGCATTCTTATTGCTTGCACTAGGAAAAACTAACTACATTTATGAATTAGGAATCATTTTAAATGTCTGTTTTTACTGCTAATCATTTGTTTATTTAATGTAAGCTATTCTGTCTTCATTAAAGTCTTGAATACTAGTAAGAATGTAATAGCAATGACCCAAGTTCAGTTAATTCTCTGAAATATTTATACCTGTAATAAAGGCAAATGGCTTTATTAACCTGGTATTATTTACTCTTTAACTCACAAAAGGATGCCCTGAACATTGACTTTGGAATTTGCCAACTGCTTTACATGATATGGTCATCATACTCTGCCCTTTTAGCTGTAACACATGATTAAGAAACATTTGCTTATGTCTTCATTAAAAACCGTTTTCAGAACCATGCACCTGGGCCTGGGTGAAATGTAAGCTACTAGAAATGGAAGCACATTTTTTCCTTTCTCGTTTCAGCTAATGACCTAATTAAGCTTGAACTCTTAATATAAGAAAATTATTTAAAATAAGATTTTGATATTACAAGTATAAGTAGGTTGGAATTCACAGACTGACTAATGATGGTTCTAATTAAGCACAAGGCCAGGATGGTGAATTTCAGATACGGTATTATTTAAATAAATTCCAGCTGGATTAGAAGTTTCTCATTATTCATAATCATTATTTTAGGGACTTTTTATAATAATAACCCTAAAGCTTTTTGCCACCAATGCTCTTTCCCATGCATATTTTCCCTTCGTAATCTGTATATATAGTCATTGCTAGCCAGGTTATAAGCTATGGTTGGGAGTTAGTGGTGGGATGCTTCTATGGTCATTTACAAGAATCTGATGAAGCCCTCAGGTTGAAAAATCTCTCTTGTTTTGGTTTTAAACTCCATCACCCATATGGATTCATTCTCATCATTCTGACATTCTGACTTTCTTCCATATAATTTTGATGAAAAGGTGGCTCAGGCCTAGCTACTTAGGAGGCTGAGATCTGAGGATCACAGTTCAAAGCCAGTTGGAGCAGGAAAGTCCATGAGGCTTTATCTCCAGTTAACCAAAAAAGTCAGAAGTGGAGCTGTGGCTGAAGTGGTAGAGCACAAAAAAAGATCAGAGAGTGCCCAGGCCCTGAGCTTAAGTCCCAGGACAGGCATGCATACACACACAAAAAATCAAATTCCTGAATAAAACATAGTATTTCAGGTTAGGCACCAGTGGCTCACACCTGTAATCCTAGTTACTCAGGTGGCTGAGATCTGAGGATTAAAGATCAAAGCCATCCCAGGCAGAAAAGCTCATGAGATTTTGATTTTTAACTAATTACCAAAAAATCAACAAACAAAAAACCAGAAGTGGAGCGTTCCTCAAGAAGTAGAGAGCTAGCCTTGAGCAAAACAGCTCAGGCCTTTAGTTCAAGCCCCAGTACTAGCGCACTCACACACGCGCGCGCACGCACACACACACACACACACACACACACACACACAAAGTGCAGCATTTAGTGATATATGGCAGATAATGTCTACTAATATCATTGTACTTATTACACTTCCTTCCTAACAGAATTAAGAGAAGAGTCATAGAAGGTAAGAATTAACCTGGTCCGTTCTGTCACATGGAAATGCAGAAGGCTGTTTAGGATGTTAGCACAGGAGAAGGACAACATAGAGTGTCATCATTGAGGACAATATCTATGGAGATCTCTGGGACTTGAAATAAGTGAAATGCAGCAGCAGCAGCACTAATCTTAGAAACCAAAATGGTATGCAGATAGGCATATTATGCAGATAGGCAGTTTTGTTGAATAAACATTTTACATCTATCATTAAAGACATGGTCTACTCACTCAACCTATGCTAGCAGACACCTACTGGTAAGTAAACAAATCATGAGAAGGTGTAGGGAAGCCTACACACATCTTTAGAGATCGCCAGGCTTTAAGATGCGCTTAAGGTGCTCTTGAAGGTGTTGTTGATTTGTAGCTCTTTGTCTTGGGAAGGGGAAAGGAGAGGTCACTTTGTGAGGTGGTTAGACATTAGTTTAGTGATTCAAACAAAGAGCTGTAGGTACAGAACTGATTGTTCTTGTATGATATCAAGCATGCTGAGTTTATTTTAATTGATTATAGCAATGTTCCAGGACTACTCTTTTTGATTGGCTCTTTATAATGTCTTCATACGTTGCCTTTTCTGTAACATATTTCCACCATGCTTTTCTTTTCTTATTTTTGGTTTTAAATTAAAATGCTTTTTAGGCAGGCACACTGCCATGCCTACTGCTCTTTTTTGCCTTAGTTATTTCCAAGGTAAGATCTCACTTTATGTCCAGGCCAGTCTGGGTTGCTACCCTCTTTCCTGTGTTTCTCTGTCATTGGGGATGACAGACATGTGCCACTATGTCCAGACATTGTGCCTTCTCCATTGCCAACATAACACACCAGTGTTACCACATCCAGCCATTGGTTGAGATGGATTCTCATACATTTTGATGCTGACCTTTGAGTCTGGATTCCCCTGATTTTTGCCTCTCAACTAGCTAGGATTACACCTACCTGTGCCTTTCTTAACTATGTAGTGGGGGAACAAAAGCCTTATACACTTTCTACAAACTCACCAAAGTTTTCAAAATTATTTCTTCAGTTACTGGTTTTGTTGACTGATGTAGCTATTAGTGAGTTTCCTGAAAGAAGACGGAAGTTAATAGCAGATGACTTTTCTCTCATGATATAAACTAGACAAAATGGTAGTATCTGGTGAGAGAGCTAATGAATCAAGATGAGTGTGTGTGTGTGTGTGAGAGAGAGAGAGAGAGAGAGGAAGAGAAAGAGAGACAGGGAGAGAGAAAGATTGATTTTCTTCCACCTGGAATTACTTGAGTAATTGTTCTGCTAAATATCAAAGATTCCAAGGTTATCTCATTGTGGTGATACTAAAATTTTTCCCACTGGTATGAAAATAATATAGGGATTATATCTTTTTTTGTGTTGCTCAAGTTTGGAGGCCCTGAGACTTACAGGTAGACACTTATTTCAATGACTTCTTATTGCTTCTTGTATAAGTTTTAAGTTGTATATACATCTTAAAATGAAATGAGTTCATGTCTTGCTTTAGCTTTTCTAGGGATCTCATTATCCATGTAGAAAAAATATGGCCTTGGTGAGGCTGACAATAACAAGCAGGAAACTTTCTGAACTGTCTTAGACTTGTCTTTCCCCAGGGAGACAGAGAAAGTCAGTGGAAGTTATCACCAGATTTCAGTGTGGTTACAGTTATCCTACTGGGACTCAGTAACACCATGCAACTCAGAAGAAATCTCTTCATCTCAAGGTGTTCTTTAGTTTCAGAAAGATGTAGCCTTCTTTGAATTACTCTGAAAATGTTCTTCAGCTTTAAGGCTAGCATCAAGATGCATACCAAACAGGAGATGTCTTTCTTTCTTTCTTTTTTGAGTCCGGTCGTGGGGCCTGAACTCTGGGCCTGCGCGCTGTCCCTCAGCTCTTCAGCTCAAGGCTAACACTCTACCACTTGAGCCACAGTGCCACTTCCGGCTTTTTTCTTTTTGCTTATGTGGTGCTGAGGAATCGAACCCAGGGCCTCAGGAATGCAAGGCAAGTGCTCTACCACTGAGCCACCTTCCCAGCCCGAGATGTCTTTCTTTCTATTTGGATTTTTTTCTTTGTTTTTCATGTGGAATGGTAACGGGATAACGTAGTTGCTTCCATTAACAATCATGGCTCACTGCCCATCTTTTCAGTGCTAATACTAATCACAGCAGCCTCTTGAAGCACTGCTGAGCAATCCAAGTTCAACTGTGACTTGAATTTTAAAACTAAAGGCAACATCTCCAAATAGCTTATCAAGAAATGTTTTCACAGATAGTACAATCCAATTTCAGCAACTCTTGATGATATGGCATTTCGGTTATTTACTTCCCTATTCCGTCTTCCTTTCTCCTTCCTTCTACTGGTTGGAAATTCTTGTGTTTCTGCAATTCTCTTATCTTGAGAATTCATATAAGTGACTGATACTAGAAGCATCTCGTTATTATTTAGAAAAGATCCTCTTTTCCTCAAAGAGCTTATAGATAAACCACAATCAGGACAGAGGAACCATGGCCTATGAGCCATATTCACTCTTCCTGTTTCTATATAGTCTGCTAACTATGTATGGATGCTTTTTTATTTTTAAATGGCTGGAAAAAAAATAAAAAGAATATTAAAATTTTTTTATTGTAAAGATACTGTACAGAGGGGTTACAGTTACATGAGCAAGATAATGAGTCCATCTCCTATCGAGCATTGTTACCCCCTCCTTTGTTTTCCCCCTACCATCCCTTTCCTTCCCTACCTCCCCAACTCCTCCCACCTGCCCGCTGAAAAGTTGTAAAGTTCATTTTCAACATAGTGTTTTGAACATCTCATTTTACAATGGCTCATCCTGTAACCTTATTTCAGCATTTTGTTATTTCCTTTCCCCTTCCCAAATTAGAAAAATGTATATACAAGATGCAGGACACCGGAATCAAATACAGTGACAACAGGGGTTGCACCACGCGGGAGGAACATACAAAGAGACAAAAAAAATCACATAGTACATTATAAGTACATCAAAAAAACAACAAGAAAGATAAAATCTGTGTCCCTATCTTGGGGTTCATTTCACTTAGCATCAGGCTATACGGCCATAAGTACATAGCTTTTGACCTCTTCTGCTTGTCCTAGACATATACTTTGCCACGCCGACTCCAGTGGAGTCTGCTTAGCATGGGAAACCATCTATCAGACCTGAGATAGGGGCTTCAGAGACCTATCTCCGAGTATTGGGACTTCACCAAAGTCTACCTCAGAGAATGGGGCTTCTAAGAGGCCTACTCCTGGAAAGGCTGGCAAGCCCCTGGGAAAGATGTGTTTCTGCCTTTCTTTTCCTCATAAGAGTGCCTATTAATCTTTTACTGTTTCTACTGCTCTTTGTACTTACTCATTGTCAATGTTCCCTTATTCAAAGCTCTTTCTTAAGAGTGTTGACGACTCCAATATCTGATGAGTGTCTTAAACATATGACTAACTCACCAGAGTTAAGTGCTACCCTGAAACCCCTCTTATGGAGGCTAGTAGACAAGTCATAAGCAAATATAAAAGTATTGGGGGTCTCATGAAGTCACTTCAGCAGAAGGAATTGTTTGTAAGAGACTTACTAGAAGCTGTAGGGCGGCTAGAACAGAAAGAATGTATGGCAATTGCTGAGATAACTACTTAGGAGAAAGAACTTCCTGTTACTCTCTTTCATTTACTAAGAGACTTGCTAGATCTAAGTCTCCTTGGTGTTTACTATTAAGGAACAGAAAAGATCTTATGCGACAGTTAAAGCCTCTATAGAAATAAGGTAATGGTTAGTTGGTGACAAACATCGAAACCCAATATATTTCTTAGAGATAAGCCGGAAACAAGTGCCTATCAGAGGACCAGCTGGTGACCACCCAAGAATGAAGCCCTGCAGCAAGGTTGTGTAACCTTTTGCCCTTTCAGGCGACCAGCTGGTGACCACCCAAGAATGAAGCCCTGCAGCAAGATTGTGTAACCTTTTGCCCTTTCTTATGGAGATTTTTGCTATAAAAGTTTGTTATCCTCTGCATTAAATCGCACTCAGCATCCACTCCTCTTGTGTGTGAGTTGTCTGTTTGCCATCTCCCCACCTATTCCAGTTCCTCCCCTAGGTGTCCTCCGTCGTCCCGACAGAGCCTGGTCCGCGGCAATACTTGTTATTGTAGATAAGGGAAACCATGAGACCTATGTTTCTTTAAGTCTGGCTTACTTCACTTAATATAATTTTTTCCAAGTCCCAAAAAGAATATTTTGCAACACATAATAATTGTATAAAATTCCAACAGCATTGTCCATAACAGCTCCATTTTTAGCCTTTTGGTGGAAAAATCCCATAGACAGACTTTCCTTTGTGGGCTGGCTTTGAACCTTGTTCATCAGCTCTCAGCCTCTTGAGTAGCTAGGATTACTGGCATGAGCACCAGTGCTCAGCTCTTGTTGTCCTAACAAGCTAAGTAGTAAATCCTAAAGCCATCTAAACTTCCAGGCCTTTTCAAAGGCAAATATGTTGATTCCTGGATTAGAACATTACATTTTAAAACCTAGATGTGAAAAAAATGTATCACCTTGATTAACTGAGACCATTTACATTTTCTACAATCAATTAGCAATCAATTACAATTATCTTACGTTTGCAGAGTTTTTCCTATTAGTGGTCTTAACCATTCAAACCAAAATATGACTGCCATTACACTGAAGCACAAGGGAATGGCTTAAGAAGAAAACAGAATCCACAGCAGAGGGGAAAAATTGCTTAAAGGCTTCTTAAAAGTTTCAATAAACATAGATGCCTTGTGTTGACAGAATTGGAGGATTCCACTGTCTCTTGTGGGAGGGCTGGGGCAGGTTTGTGGCTAAAGAAGTGTCTGGGCCTGCCATGTCCATATATGAAGAGCAGTGTGCTGACAGGAAGTGCTTCCCAGGCCTTTGCACAACAGGCCTGCAAAGGCTGTCTCTTCCTTCTGTCTGTTTAGAACTTCAAATGCTACTTGTCAGATCTTCAAACTTGAGAAGATTTTCAGTGCTTGATTCCATTGGTGGGTTTTTCTTTTTTCTGTTTTCTTTCCTTTATCACATTCTCATCATCTTTGAGCTGGGGGTACTGATTTTGTGTGGATACCTTCCATGACCCATCAAGTTGCTGGAGTGTTCCATCTATTGATTCATGCCTCAAAAAGAGGAAAACATTGGGGAAAGGGAAACAAAGAATTTGCTTTTCCTAATGATGACCTCAATTCTTCATTCTTTCCTGACATAGTATGTCTTTAGGAGGCATGCTCAACTAGTAAAGTGTTCCCTAAAATTTAATTTTATAAAAGCAAAAGTATACACAGGTATAATGTATGAGATGGACCAGCCCATTGATCCTCATTTTAACTCTAAGAGGAATCAGGCTCAGAGAAGTTTAAGAAATGGAAAAAAATGGAATTTGGACAATTTAGTGAGAATCTTTAGCTACTATTTCACAGCTAATTCCTGCTTTAGAATTTAATAGAAGCAACATGTCTAGGTCTAGCTGTTATTTTTGTCTTAGTTCTAACAGTGTCATCCAATATGGGAGGCCTTGCACAAGGTCTTGACGACTACAGAGTTACTAATATCCAATATATTTATAAAGGTTAAATATATTTTTTCAGTACTATAGACTGAACCCATAGCGTTGTGTTTGCTTAGCAAGTACTCTACCATTTGAGTAACAAACAGTATCAACCCTTTAGTTTTCTGGAGATTTGTTTCTGAGTCAGGGTTTCACTCTATTCTTGCCTGGACTGGCCTTGAACTTGTGAGTCTCTGCCTAATGAATAGGTGGAATGGTGGGCATGTGCTATTTTACCTGCTTAAATTATTATCTACAAATCATCTTAAAGGTGTTGATTCATAGATGAAGAGCCAATAAAAATAATGATGATTTAGAGATATGCAAGTTAAATGTCTTTATAGTTCCTTCTAACTTGAACAAAGGTAGTAAGTTTTTAAAATATATTTATTCCACAATTTGCTGAATTTATGCCAAGATGAAAAATTGTAATTTACTTTATTGTGGGAAAATTTGCTATGACTTTGGCACAATCAGAAGAAAAAAGTAATATTTACAGTTATATAAAAGCATATACTTCTGTATCTGGAATTTTTCTAAGCCCTTTATATAAACTTAATACAATCTTGACAATAACCCTAGGGGATCAGTAAGTGAGATTTTATCCCTATTTTACATATGCAAGAATATAGCCACAGAGAATCTGGAGAGAGAAGAAAAATAATGCAATTATTTGAATTCCTTTATTCCTTGTGTTGATGGTAATTATGAACTCTTGGCCCTCTTTTTGGCTCTCATTCTTTTATACGTTTATAATCGATTCACTTAAGTTTTAAAGCAAAGTTTTTCAATGAATTATTTATATTAAAAACTTGCCAATTGTATATTGTGTAGAGGGTCATTTTGGGGTAAGGCCAGCCTTGAGGAGAAATGGACCATGGTGGAGGAGCTGCTTCTGGAGATGCTGAAGGAATGGACAGTGAACTCTCCAACACTAATGACACCTGCTGACCATAGAAATGCTTTTGGAGATGAGTATGTCAGCGATGCTGGAGTACATAGGTTCTTCATCAGTGATCTTATGGAGAAACCCTAACAGCAAAGTTTTACCCAGCAGAGCATCACGGGAAACTTTCTGCTTGAAGCTTCGATGAAAGCTGCAGGATTTATAATTACTTCCTGAAACAACTGTTTATTTAGGTCTTCACAGTACATGCTTCTGTGCTCAAAACCCATAGAATTTATTTTCATTTTAGAAACAGCAACCTTTGAAGGGAAAATAACCAGTCTTATTACCAGCCACTGTGTTTGAATTGAAGCAATTACTCAAATCACGGTGGGTTTGAATTAGTTTTCTTTGTGTTGATGAAAACATTGCATTTTTCTTTCCTATCATTTATGAGTAAGAGGCAAGCTCAAGTATTTGAGAATGACAGTCTTGCGATGGGCAAAGGTGAGCTGTTCTGATGCACAGATTGTGGGAAATGCTTGTGGATATTTGATATTTTCAAGTTAAACTAGAGAATTGCATGTGGTAGTTTGCTATTGCGCTTTGTGCATAACAGTACTAACTCTTTCTTCCTCCTTCCGGAGCAGAAGTTCCTGCCAAAGGAAGAGTTCCCACCAGGCTCCAGGACCTGCAGTGGCGGATTCCCACAGCTTCTGAGTGTGGAGACTTGAGGAAATCTTAACTTCTTCTATTTCATTCCTCCTCCACTCCTTGGGGAGAAACAGGCTAGACTGCAAAATGACTTTCCTGAAAAATGTCTAGGAGGACTGAAGAAATCTAACTTTTCCCCTCCTGTGCTGGTGGAACATTCTAGCCTGGCAGGGTGAAGTTCTTGAAGGCTTTGGATTTGCCCCCATTATCTGGTCATAGTGAGTGTTTTAGAAAGCTAATCAAAGCATGGGAAGAGCAGGCAAGTTTCCTTGTGACATTGTCATCGGCATAGGATCAGAATGTCATATAAACTTGGGGCCTCTTTAACAACTAGAGAAGTAGGACCTCCAGGCGCTGACTTGCTTAGAATAACTTCATGCACATCCTGTAAGAATGCAGTCTATAGGGTTACAGCACCACTCTGCAAAGACTGAAAATCTCACATCATGACCAAAATGTCCCAAGAGTCTTGAAGTGACTCTTCAGCCTCAGAGCAGTAGATGGTACTGCTGTGGATGAGTTATGTCCAGAATCGCCTAAGATCTACTCCAAACAGCAACTTGTGTGTGTGTTCTAGTTAGAACAGAGCCTGAGACTCAAACTTAACCTTCTCCCTGAAAAAAAGGAGCTCATAATCCTTCAAGCATTGAAACTCTCCATTGTCTCATTTATTGCCACTTCTTACAGTGGGATCTTACCAAGATGGTAAATGCAGCTTCGGTTTTGATTCCGTGTTGATTAAGAGTACAATTTGGAGAAATGATTTTAAGATGGAAAATGTGAACATGGAAAATCGGGGGTGAGAAGTTCTTCTATCTATTGAATTGTATTCATTCTTGTGGACTTAAAAGTTATCATATGCCTTTCCCATCCAACTCGGTGCTATGCTAGGTCCAGAACACTGAGCTATCTCTAATGCAGCATTTTAACTGAAGAGAAAATACAGCTATTTAATAGTCACAGGTCAGGGTGGGGGCAGCCAGCTAGGTATGCTCAGCTGCATACTGACCTCAGAATTCGAAATCCATCCATCACATGAACAAACGAGGCCTGTTGACAAGTGCTTCCTTCTATGTAGGGTTTTATTTCCGTATTTCTATTTTTCTTGTTTGTTTTGGGTGTTGAGTGGAAGCCTTGCTTGTTGCCCAGGCAGGTCTTGAACTCCTGAGCTCAGGGGAGCCTCTCACCTGAGCCTCAGGTGCTGAGATTTACCGGTGTGCACGACCAAGCCTGTGTTTCTCTCTTTTTCTTTTCCTCTTTTTGGTTTGGGAAGCTCTGCTCTGGGGAAGGCAGCAGGCTTATATCCTCAGAAGAGGGTGAAGAAACAGATACTATAAGCCTTTGTGCCTTGCAGCCCCTAGTAGCTAACTTAACTTACAACTTATTAAAAAGGCACTTCCTTTTTACAATCCTGATTTTTTTCATATGCCTAGAGGAGCTAGTAAAGGTCATGGTGGTTATAAGGCTTCGGGGGGTAGGGAGAAGGCAATAAAACAATAAAAGATTGTAAGAGAGAACAGGAAAAATAAATGTCAATAATGTCCCTTTAACACAGAGACTATTCTTAACTCACTGCACGTAGCTCAGAGGGATGGAGAAGGCACACAAACCCCCTTTTCTCTAGGAACTCTGACCGAGGGGGCTGCCCTTCTTATCACCCCTCTTCCCCTGGCACAGGTCACAGTGTTCCTGCTGGAACCAAGCACGTCTGCAGACCGGAGAAGCCGTTCTCAAACTCCGCATCTGCTGCAGCCTCTTGCAGCGCTTGGATCTCCGCTCTCCTTCTCCACCCTCTGAGAATGAAGGCCATTGTTCTTCTGGAGACCGTTATCTCACTTTATTTTGATACCCTGCCATCTTTATTATTTCAGGCCCTGCAGAAACAGTGAGCAGTAGGAACACGGTTTCGAATGTGACTTTTGTGTTTGGAAGCAAATCACGGAACCCCCTCCAAATGTCATCTGGGTGGCTATAAAATTGGAATCATCATTCTATATATTCCAGGAGGGTAGGGCTCCTGTAAGATACTCAATGCGGTAAGTGACTCGCTGGGGCTGGAGCCAGGCTGTGGGAAGGCAACGAGAGATGTCTGAGTGCAGCCTGGCCAGCAGGGAAGATCCAGAGTCAAGCTGGGTCAGAAAAGCAACATACTTACAAATAGCTGAGCTCTACTGAGCCACAAAGCAGGGTCCACCAGGGAGCTAAAGACACCGAGTAAATCCAAGCATCAGGAATCATCCAAGGTGGAAGCACAGAGGAGGCAGGCAAGGTCATACAGGAGGTAAAAGCAAGAGCAAGTGGGAATGGAGCAAAGTTTGGGGAGGAGTTAGTATTGCTGCAGGAAGAAGCTCAAACAGGCTGAGCTGAGAAAAAGGGGTACACTAATGAAAGATGACCTAGGGAGACATCACTCGTGGGTGTACTCTCTAGAGGACAAAACTCTGGTTAAATTGCAGAGGAAGACCGTGTTACTGGTGGATGATGTTCCCGGCGCCTTCCCAGGAAAAAATCACACGTCTCCTTATTCAACTCAAGTCCGGTCACAATGTTTATTTTGTCCTGTGCAATCTGAACCTTTTGGCAAAGTCTGTAAGAGTCAGCCTGGGCTTTGAATGTTCTTATCCCCTGGTACCACTTCCATATCTTTGACCGCGTCTTGAAGTAGAGAAGATCATGCCCCAGGAGCGCAGTCCCTAAATGACCTTGCATGAATATGCGGAAAGAAATAAACTTCTGTTGTTTCTGCCACTGAAATTTGCTTCGTTTAAACTACAGCATGTTCTACCTTAGCTGACACAAATGAAGGTGACTAGTTGTGAAGCTAGTAATTAATGGTCAGGCCCAATTAGGCTTATTTTACTATGACAGGCAAAGTATGGAAATGATGTTGTAGGAGAAAAAAAAATTGGGAGAGAATGAAATTATAGTGTTTATTTAGGAAAATTTACAATAGATAGTAAGGCATGTAGATAAATTTGCTACCTCTCCTAAAATCATAACCAGTGAAGTGAAAAATAAATTAATAGGAGCCCCAGCCTCCTTCCTTCTCATGAATATGACAGCCTAAGCAGAAGTCAGACAGATGCAACCCCCCCCCCCACACACACACACAAATACAGGCTTGCAAGGTGCTTTAGCTTAATAAAAGCACAAAAAAGTTTCCAGTTCTTGTTATACCAAATAAGAGACTTTAGTATTCATGGATTTTGGTATCCTTAGGGTGAAGTCCTAGAATTCCCATGGATTCTGAGGGCTGAATGCATTCTCAATTTTTTCAATGATAAACTATTTTAAGTATTTATAAAATGTATTTCTATATAAAATAAAACACACTGTAAAAAAATGTTCATTTTTTTTATGGGCTGGGAAGGCGGCTCAGGGGTAGAGTGCTTGCCTTGCATGCTTGAGGCCCTGAGTTCGATTCCTCAGCACCACATAAGCAAAAAGAAAAAAGCCAGAAGTGGTGCTGTGGCTCAAGTGGTAGAGCGCTAGCCTTGAG